>NC_142017.1:14857189-15027189 GCF_049901735.1 Notechis scutatus | reverse complement strand
GCACTAAATTGCATTAACGGAGAGATACAATCAAGATTAAGTGAGGTACTAATACCACTCTATGAAGCCTTAGTAAGAGTACACCTAGAATACTGCATCCAGTTTTGGTCACCACATTATAAAAAAGATGTTGAGACTCTAGAAAAAGTGCAGAGAAGAGCAACCAGGATGATTAGGAGACTGGAGATTAAAAGATACAATAAACAGTTGCAGAAAGTGGGCATGGATAGTCTAGTGAGGAGAAGAACCAGGGGAGACATGATAACAGTCTTCCAATATTTGAGGGGCTGCCATAGAGAGGATGGAGTCAAGCTATTTTTCCAAGGCCCCTGAAGGCCAGACAAGGAATAATAGATGGACAACTAAGCAAGAAGAGATTCAACCTGAAATAAGAAGAAACAGAGCAATCAACCAATGGAACAGCTTGCCTTCAGAAGCTGTGGGAGCTTCATCACTGGAGGTTTTCAAGAAGAGATTGGACTATCATTTGTCAGAAACGGTGTAGGGTCACCTGCTGGGCAGGGGGTTGGACTAGATGACCCACAAGGTCCCTTCCAAATGTGTTATCTATCTAATTAATACTTCATGCATTTGCTAAATGCTTCATGCATCTTCTCTTCCTCCACACTGCCCAGCTGTCCATTGGCAACCTACTGTTTCCGGACAGCAAAAATGGAAAATATCACTCTCTATAGGTGGTCCTCATTTAAGAAAAGTCAATGGGGAAGCCAGCAGGAAGTTGGAAGTTGTGGTTACAGGAGTTTATCACTTAACAATCCTTGCAGTCCTCATTTAACAGTGGCAACTGGAACTGCCGTTGGTAAGTGATGAAGTCTTTTTTTAATTTATGGCCATGTCCATTAACAATAGCGTTTCTGGTCTTATCAAGGCAATATCTTGATAATGAGCAAAAAGCTCTTAGTTATTCATCCTAATAATTTTTCATCCTCATAATTTTTCAACCTTATCACGACAGGTCTCTAAATGTCACTTCAGTTTGCTACTCTGCTTTTCTAAACTGAACCTCTCCATCGTCCAGTTCCATCTGAGAACCTCATTTTGGTTGGTTGAAGAACAAAACTGGGTTTGCTTTTTCTCCCGTGCCGTAAATAAATCCTGGTTTGCAAATTACAATACACCCCATGCTAAGATGCAAACCAAAGAAACCCGCTATAGCGGGTTGGCACAATGTGCAGCCCTTCCCTTCCCCCCAGAAAAGAAAAGAAAAAACACCTCATTTCTTCCTGTCTTTTTCCTTCTGATTGCTTACAAAAGGCCATTTGTTCACAGCCACATGCAATCGTTAACACAGCCATTGAAACGGCCAGGCATTAGAATTTGCAATGAACCTTCTAAAATACGGTTTCAGGCAGGGGAACCAGAGAAGCCAACCAAACCCTGTCTCTTAATTACCCGATACCCAATTGCTTTTTCACCCTTGGGCTGCAAACATAAACACCGCTGCCTTCCCCACACCTTCAGGCCATGACTTTCAGGCACAGGCTGATGGAGCTATTTTCTGGCAACAATGACCGGAGTTTATAATCATGGGAAAGACCCGCTCGAGCTACAAAATGTGCTATGGGACGCTTTCATTTTCCACTTTAACAGTAGGCAAACAGGGAACACGAGCAGGCGTGACTGCAGGGTTAAGAACAAGCTGGTCCTCGAGAAGCCCAGGAGGGTCAGCTAGCAAAACATTGGAAGGAATGAAGGCCATCAGTCATACTGAGCGACAGCCTCCAGCAGCATAAACAAGGCAGAAATGATAGTCAATAAAATCACAATTAAGTGCGTGCAGTGTCAAGGTTCCCGTGTGCTCACCACCAAAGGGATCAATAACGGTTGGAACATTTTCCCCCATTTTCCTGGTGCTTACTTCCCCCCCCCCCCTTCCTTCCAGTCCTTCCCTGATCTAACAGAGCTGGCTGGCCTGTGATGAAAAGGAAAGTCCACTCTTGCTGCTGATTGTGATATAGATAGACAGGAATTCTACAAATCTACAGATGCAGATTTACAGATTATGCTTTTGCGGGGGGTGTACCCAAGGCAGGGACGTGGTGGCTCAGTGGCTAAGATGCTGAGCTTGTCGATCAGAAAGGTTGGCAGTTCGGCAGTTCGAATCCCTAGCACCGTGTAACAGAGTGAGCTCCTGTTACTTGTCCCAGCTTCTGCCAACCTAGCAGTTCGAAAGCATGTAAAAAATGCAAGTAGAAAAAATAGGGACCCCTTTGGTGGGAAGGTTACAGTGTTCCATGCGCCTTCGGTGTTTAGCCATGCCAGCCACATGACCATGGAGACGTCTTCGGACAGCGCTGGCTCTTCGGCTTTGGAACGGAGATGAGCACCGCCCCCTGGAGTCAGAAACGATTAGCACGTATGTACGAGGGGAACATTTACCTTTACTTTTACCTACCCAAGACAGGGAAAAAAAGAACACAGGAAAAATAGAGCAGCTATTAACCAGCACATAGAGACAAACATCATCTACATATCACAGAAAAGAAACAAAAAAATAGACCCAAAGGAAATACACACACACAAAACCAAAACACCTTCTGACTAGTAATCACACCCATGTAAGCAGAGATTAACACTAGACCAGCCATCAAGAAGTAAATAATACCCCAATCAAGGAACCACCAATGCAAACAAACAAGCTAGTAGTAAACACCCTAATCAAGATATCACCAAAAACACTTTCACTGACAGGGCAGTATATAAAAATAAGAGCAAACCCCATTTGCTTCTAGCACTGATGATGTCATGTAATTTGGTAATGAAAGGTCTGCAAGAACTCAGAAAGCACAAAGGACTTCACAGGAAAAATAATTTGATGTCTGCAGATTCTTTTTATTAAGTTCTGAGAGGCGTCTAGTGTCAAGCACAAAATTGACATATGTGTAGCCATTTTATTTAGACTTATTATATATTCCTTTTCCTTTCTTTCTCTTTGCTGGTCATGGGGGGGAAGGTTTCAGGCTTGCCACATTCCTAAGGTGGGAGGAGTGGAGATAGTGAGAGTTGTTTAGGCTAGGTGGTTCTCCTTCCCGTGGAAACGAAAGCTGACCCTGCTGAGACCTGGAGGTGAAGATTGATGACATCAGGCAACGTTGATTTACTTCTATTGGGGAATGTGACTTTTGGGGGGGGTGTTTCTAATTTCCAATATAACGTGGTGTAATTCTGGGTTATGTCGGATCCGTAATTACAACAAACCTTGCCAATTTGATGCTTTCCTAAATAAAATAAATTGTTTTGGAAGATGGACTTCGCTCTTTTCTTTTTAAATGGATTTCATCACTTGGAAACATTAGACAAATAGATTTTCCTTCTGATCCCCCCTCCCCCCCGCAAATTTAATCATGTCTCATTCTTGGAAGCTGCCTCAACAAGTCCCTATACTTTTTTTGGGCTGGGTTTTTCAGAAATGGTTTACCATTGTCTCCTTACCTGGGCTGACAGAAAATGACTGGCCAAGTTGGCTTTATGCCAAAAGTGGGATTTTGACGCTGGGTTTTCTTACAAATTATACTAGAATATGAATTCTAATATATATCTATCTACGTGAAATCAGAAATGAGGAGGCGATAAACCGCCTGGTAAAGCCAAGGGAAATAATCAAAACCATTAAAAAAAAGCAAAAATTAGAATGTTTTGGACATGTGATGTGGAAAAATACAGCATACTTCACTTAATCCTCCAAGGAAAAATTGAAAGGAAACAAAATCCAGGCAGAAGAAGAACATCATGGCTTCAAAATCTAAGGGACTAGTTTGGTCAAAACTCAGCAGCATTTTTTTGTGTGGCTGTTGATAAAAATAAGATTGCCAACATGATCACCAACGTCCAATGACGGATATGGCACAACAACAAGAAGAATTTATCTACGTCTACATCTATATATAAAACGGGGGAGAAATTCTTATGAATTTTCATTTCATTACAAAATTCACACTAGAAACTGCTGTTTAAAAGACAGTGTGTAAAAGCTGCAAAATAAAGTCAGTGAAATCCTGGGTACATTAAGAGCTATTCTGAATTTTTTTTTTAAATTCCCACAAATAAATGTATAGGGAATGTGTCTGTGACTGTTAAACGACAAGGTTACACAGCACTGGATCAATTGCGATGACAACAATAACTTGTGGTGTGATTAAATAAAACAAAACCCGACAAAAAACAACAACAACTCCAAACCTTACCCTTGCTTGATTCACAGAGCAATCTTCTCTGAATTTGATTTACCTATGCGTGAAGGTGATAATGCATAAAATTCAAAGCGTAACTCATTATTTTCTTCCATTCTCAATCCACGCGATTCACAGCTCCCTACTACCACCAGCCAAGCCTTATTTCCTTTTTCATTGTACCACTTAAATTGCGTCTCCACTTCATTAATACAATTGCAGTTGGCCTGGCGCACAGATAAATGGCACTGACTACAGTGTTATAAAGTGGCTGATGATTCTTTTGAATGTTTTCTACCCTCTGGAAGAACCTAAGAGACTGTAGCTCCTTAATCAATTGAAGGATATCCTTTTCCGATGACAATACAATTGACCTCCATCTCCCCTCCCCATAGCACCAGGCTGCAACCCTTCAAAATAAATTCAACCTTTTCTAAGATCATGCGGCTTAAAAGAGAAAGGGAAAACACCAATTTAAGGAGTGGCAGAGAAACCCAGTCTTAGCATCTCTGGCTTCAAGTCTAAAGTGCTACTCACTAGGCAGCAGATTCAAAAACAGATTCCAGTTGTGGCAAATAGGCGACTAAAACAGAAAAGAAAATGCTGGAGGGAAAATCATTGGGTAGATAATCTGATTAATACAATTAGTGTCTACTGTGATAATAAAGGTGAGCTATAAACAAACAAATCATGTGATAGTATAACAGGATTAATACTATTACACTCTAGTCTAATATTAATAGCATTAATACCATTAGTCTAGTATGAATAATCTAGTCTAGTATTCTAGTCTGATATTCTAATCTAGTATTAATACTCTAGTCTAAGATTAATAGTCTAGAATACCATACTATTAATACTAGAATATTAATAGTATTAGTAATCTACTGGAAACCTGAGCACCAAAGAATGGAGGCCTTTGAACGCTGGTGCTGGAGAAGATTCCTGCAAGTCCCTTGGACTGAAAGGTGATCAAACCGGTCAGTCCTAGAGGAGACCCTGACTGCTCTTTAGAAGGCCAGATCCTGAAGATGAAACTCAAATACTTTGGCCACTTAATGAGAAGGAAGGATTCACTGGAGAAGAGCCTAATGCTGGGAAACATTGAGGGCAATAGAAGAAGGGAATCCGAGAATGAGGTGGCTGGATGGAGTCACTAAAGCAGTCGGTGTGAGCTTAAATGGACTCTTGGGGGTGGTAGAGGACAGGAAGGCCTGGAGGAACAATGTCCATGGGGTCCCAATGGGTTGGACACGACTTTGCAACTAACAACAACAAAATCTACTGGAATATCAGTAGAGTATTACTACCATAGGAGTTAGTAAGATGGGTGGCATATAAATTTAAGAGATAAATAATGACTCAATGTAGCTGCTATTTGCAGAATTCTGGGAAATGTCTGATGTTATAGCCCAATATATTGAGGGAAGGTTGATATTCCAGATGTTCTTTGACATCTGGAAGCTTCATTTAATAACTAGAGCAACAGCCATTGATAGGCCTAATCTACCATGAATTATATATTTTGAATGAATTATATACAATAAAGTGAATAATATAACTAGAATTTTTTATCTTTTTTAAAGCCAGTGATCCCAGATAGCCAATAGAGAGGTGTGCAAAACGTTTCTCACTCAAACTGTGTGGAGAGGTAAACTTCACAAAACTTTATCCAAAGGTGCTCTGATAACCCTGAAACCTCTTAAGTTTAAATGCAATATGGGACCTCTTGAGTTTTGTGCTGATTTGAACCCAAGGCTCTCTATTTTGCATTCAAAATGTTTCCAGAATACTCAAGATAGCAGCTTCAGACGTAAAATGGGGAGTTTTACAAGTTTTGCACTTGAAAAAGGTTGCCACTTTTATCATTCCTGCTATTATGCATAGTTTGCCAAGTATAATCTGGAATTGGGAAATAATACATTAATAAATTGAACACAAGTAAAGAATTAGGGGAGAAACAGAAAAACGTTTAAGACGTTTTCTGATTTCTTCATCCCTACATTAACTCTAAGGAGCCAACTAAGAAAAGAAAAAGAAAATATCTGTAGCTCGGGGTTGAACCATTGGTCCTTGGTGCTCTCTGTGCTTGATGGTTTTCTTGTAGATGTCTCCAAACCACTCCCTTCCAGCAGTGACGATGTTACCTAGTTTGGTTATGAAAGGTCTGCAAGACAACCAGCAAGCTCAGAGAACACCAAGGATCGGACAGAACTACAACTAGTTTGTATTTATCTCATAGGGATGTTTATGCAGGAATTCAAACCTGGGTGAGAAGAACAGTTTCAGAACACTGCCTCCTGGTTTATAGGTACACCATCTGCACAATCAGTTATGCAAACGTTACACCCTTGGCAACTCCTGAAAAAGCATCACAACTTTCTAAGCAAATTAATCCTCTTTTCAGAATAATTGCATATTCTCTCTATATTATCCGTTGATGTTGAACAATGTCAAAAGAACATTGGGTGTGAAGAAGGCGAGCCTAACGCCTTGCTATTTGAAGATGAGATGTTAGCAAGCTTTACCTTCAGATAATACGTTTCACACAAGGATTCAATTACAGCTACCCCAACCTCTGCAGAAAGAATATTTAAAGTCTACTTTGCCCTTGACTTTTGATTCTGCATGTCAAAAACACTTAGCTCAAACTCCTTTGGATTACCAATACTGCATTAAGTTCATTGACTTCTGTACCAGATTATCCAGAACCAGAGGCACTGATCTCACACACAACACAGAGATGTCAATGCTGACTCACAAAAGCAAGGATGCATTTATAAGCCCTGATATTTCTCCTTCCCACAGCAGGGAAGGAAAAAACCACAGCATTCACTGAAGCAATGGCAAGGAAATAGATCTCAAAAGGAAAATGAAACCCACTCCACTGACTGCTCCTAGGAACTCACAATTCCCCTTGCCAGAATAGGCCTGGAACTACATTCAGTGCTCAGCAATTAGGAGATGCTTGTTTTATTAAAGCAATTTGTCTTGTCTCAGTATATTGCAAAAGAGATTTGCAACTGCCCGGACCTGGTATCATATTTATATTTAGGTTGTCTTTTGCAAAAGAAAAAAAAATAAAATAAAAAAATGTTTTGAAAGAGATTTCTGCATTCGAGATATGTCAATGAAAATATATGGAAGATGTAACATAATTTTGATGCATTCACTCTTTTAATTTTGTGCCCGTGTGTGTCTGTGTGCAAAGAACAAGTTTACACACAAAGAGGTAAAACAAAAAGAGGTAAAACTAAAGCTTCCATTCCTGAAATATAGTTCACACATGCCAAGTAGTTGCCATTTTAATAATAATAAAAATAAAAATAATAAATGTTTTGGATGAAACATCACCGAAAAATGCTGATTCTACAAAGAAGCGGACGAAACCATCGATCACATACTGAGCAAGACAATCACTCAGACTGACTACAAACAATGTCACAACACAGTCGCTCAGATGGTCCACTGGAACTTATGTCACAACTACCATCTGCCTCTAGCAAAGAACTGGTGGAATCATAAGCCTGAGAAAGTAGTTGAAAACGAGCATGCAAAACTACCGTGGGACTTCCAAATACAGACTGATAAAATTTTGGAACACAATACCCTGGATATCACGATTGTGGAGAAGAAAAAAGTATGGATCGTTGACATTGCCATACTTGGTGACAGCAGAATCGACGAGAAACAACTTGAAAAAATCACCAGAGATCAGGACTTGAGAATCGAACTGCGGAGACTCTGGCATAAACCAGTGCAGGTGGTTCCAGTGGTACTCGGCACACTGGGTGCTGTGCCTAAAGACCTAGGCAAGCACTTGAAAACAATTGGCACTGACAAGATCACCATTGGTCAGCTGGAGAAGGCCACCTTACTGGGATCTGCTCGCATAATCCACTGATACATCACGCAGTCTTAAACGCTTGGGAAGTGTTCGACTAGTGATCTGTGATACGAAACCCAGCATGGTTATCTCGTTTGCTGTGTACACTGTCATTTTTTGTGTAAAATAAAAATAAAAATAATAAATGTTTTGGATGAAACATCACTTCAAGTGCGGAAAATCTTCTCAGAAGCAATCCTCAGTGACTGAATGTAAGAAGCTGCCAACGAGAATTTAAATTGCAGACCAGCCTTTCACCAACCTATGAATGTCTAAAACTCGGTTTGGGCATTGCCAAGTCATCATAACATAGGCTATACATATTTGACAGCAGCAAATGCTGATTAACTTCACAAAACGGTTCAGAGGACTGTGTCCATGCTGTACCTGCTTCCAACACAACATTATATAGATTTAACACAACAAACTCATTTATCTGCTCAAGTCTCAGATTCGGTGTCATGGCTATAATGTGGTTTGTTTATTGTTCAGGGTCTGTAAATACATCATTTAGTCTTATGAAACAATAAATCCTAGCCTGGAAATGCATTGTCATTTTACTGATGGGAGCTGTGTCTTAGTTAAACAGGGAATAAGAATTAATTGATTGTCTCCTGGAGTTTTCCTGGTTTATTTTCGTGTTCTGCCAAACTTCTATTTTTTTTTTTTTCCCCAGAGGCAGCAAGACCAGCTCAAAAAGCAGGGAAAAAGAAATCTAATGTACAAGCCATTCTTATCTATAAGAAACATTTTGGTTTGCTTTTGACATACTCAAATAATCCTAGGCTTAGAATTATACACAAATAGTATATTCTGAGCCAGATATGATGTGTTTCTTCTCTTAATCCCTAATTTCTTTGAACAAGAAAATATATGTTCATTTACAGATGAAATTTAGGAAACATAGTTCCCAGATCTGGGGTTTTAAGGCAATTGTTTCAGCCATTAAGGGATGTAACATCCCTACAGTACTATATAAATGCTAATTATGATGATGATGCATGAAGCAGAACTGATCAAAATTATTGGTCTGATTTCATTTATTTCTACCTTTTGTAGCAACTTTTCTTTTCTTTTTCTTTAGTGTATTGACTGCCTGAGACCACTTTGCATAGCCTATGCTGAATTGATTTCTTGTACTTATAATATATTCCTGTGGAATTTATGCTTTTTTAAAGAAAACAAAAAAATATAGGAAGATTTCATGATGGTAACACAAACCAACACATCACAATCCTAACCTTCAACCACAAGGAATCTGTGGAAAATTGCACCGGACCCACAAACAAAATATTTAAAACCATTTTCAATGCTGAAACGTATGCCTGACATATTTGTCGATTTTCATGGGAGCCTGGACTGATTAGATTTTGAGGGTCAACCATTGTAAGGTCATTTGAACACCACATATTTTAAATTTCAAATCAGACACAACAAACCTGATCAATGATGGGATAAAATAAAATAAATATACAATATTTTGCAATAGTGTTGAAGGAGGAAAAAATTGTTATTAGGTCTGTGAGTAGAAGATAAGATGCTGCTGTTATAACAGATAATTCTTCTGGCAATTAACCTTGGCGTATAGACAATTTACCAATATTAAGCAGATGTCAAAATCAACTCCTTTGAATAAGAAAATTAAAGGTGTTGTTTTTGTATTGCCAAATATATTAACTTGTTCAATATATTCCCAAAGCCTCATATTAAGCAAACAAAAATTAAAATCAATAATACAGCTTTGTAAATGGAAGAATCGAACATCAAAGCTACCAAGACTTAAAGCTGTGTAAATTTTTCAGTGACCTGAAAGCAGGTTTAAAACTTAACTTAAAGGAGAAGAAAAATGTTACATTTGGATTTTGTTTTGATGATCCCTATTAAGGATTTTTCCTTCATATTTCATAACTTATTTTAGATATCTGAAGTAAGCAATGTACTGGAAACACAGTGGTCTGTCCCTTCTGGCTACCAACTACCATCTAAACATTTGCACCAGTGTGTCCTGAAATTCCACGAACACAATAGTTCTCTGCTAAGAAAATCAGGCTTAAAAGTAATTGAATGCACATGCCACATCATGGAAGTCTTTAATTCTCCACTTAACCTGGTTTCAACAGTTCATATATCCACATCACATTACAAATAATCTGATTCTTTTATTTCGGTTTTTAAAAAATAATTCAAGTAGTTTGAATGTGAATGAGGACACTGAGAACTGAAAAAAGAAATCATGGGACTAGGGTACTGGTAATAATTATGAGTTACAAAATGCAAAGAACCAGTTTCACCAATGGACCAATTTTCTTACCGTTTCAGGATTAGCCTTTCTCCAGCCCTCCAGCACCAGGAAATATTATGCCCAACCATTTGGCATTGTGACTAAGCCCCTCGTCTGGGAAAACATTTCTTAGGTAAAGGTAAAGGTTCCCTCGCACATACGTGCTAGTCGTTTCTGGCTCTTGGGGGTGGTGCTCATCTCCGTTACAAAACCAAAGAGCCAGCGCTGTCTGAAGACATCTTCATGGTCAAGTGGCCCGCATGACTAAACTCCGAAGGCGCACAGGACATTGTTACCTTCCCACCAAAGTGGTCCCTATTTTTCTACTTGCATTTTTATATGCTTTGGAACCGCTAGGTTGGCAGAAGCTGGGACAAGGAACGGGAGTTCACTCCATTACGCGGTGCTAGGGATTCGAACTGCCAAACTGATCGCTTTCACTTTCTGATCGACAAGCTCAGCATCTTAGCCACTGCCACCACGTCCCTCAAACATTTCTTAAGCTTGCTTTAATAAATCAATAAATCCCTCTTGAGTCCATGGGTTGTAGAGGGAAGGCAAATATACAGCACTGGAAGAGTCTGTTGCATGTCCGTCTTTTGACCTCAACTGTAAGCTGTCAGGTGTCTATCTTTGTTCAAGTTTGGAACAACTGCATGTTTAATCATGCATTAAAATTACAGGAATGATCTGCAGCAGGAAGATACAAGGAGAGCTAGAAATCACAACTAGTGTGCTTTAAGATTACTTTCAAATGCATAGTATATTGAGGCTTCTTTAAAAAAAAATCATTCATAGTAACTTTCTAGGAAACCAGGAGAAGAAGCTGTCAGACAACATTTTCAGGCCAATATTATATTGTGCTTCAAGGCAAGATTTCCATATATTCCGGATTTTTAGGTCTCATAAATAAATGATAACCCATTGCAGGCACCAAGAAAAGAAAACAGGGAAATAATTCTGTGTTTGCATTTTAATCTTTCTTTTGGTATAGAGTATAAACAGAAAGAAAAAAAATGCAGTTTTATGAAAATTGATTTTTAACATGTTTTAACCTCCCAGAAACATTATCTCCAGGATTCTTAATTTGACAATGGGGAAATATTACATATTGGCTGCTGAAGGATATTGATATTCCATGCTTTCGATCATATTATTTCTTAGAGAAAATAGTGTTCAAATATTTACAAGGATTGAACACAACAAAACAAAAATATCAAAGAATAATGTCAAAGGGCTCTGGAGAAACTGTTGTGCATGAATACTCCTACTAGGCAATTTGCATAGATTTGGAAATAGATTAGCATAATGTTTGGAAGTAGACACTGCATTTGAGAACAGTTCATTCAAGCTGTAAAGTTACTCCCTCTTACCTGGAGTTATTCCCTCTTACCTTTTTTGTTTGGCTTTTGAATCAGACTTGACTCCAGGCAATTGCATGGTTAAAGTCCATGCAATCATCTCTAAACACTATAATTCAAGAAGTGATTTGCCATTGCCAAGGGTTGGCAGGGAGTGACTGGCTCAAAAGTCACAGAATAGGTTTTCAAGACTTATTAAGTAGAAGTTGCTCCACACCTCAATCTTCACTAAACCAAACTAACACTCAATCTGAAAGTCCATCCTGTTACACTCAAAACCAGACATTAATAGAATGGGTTTGTTCGGATCTTTAAAAAGCTAGGACATTGACACTTACTAACTGGGATGGCTTTAAGAGAAGACTACAGACATTTACAGAAGAGAGTATTTAGATCTCGCTGAATATTATCTCCTGCTTGGAGGCATCCTGAGAACCATTTTGGCTAGGCTGAGAACCAAAATGCTGGACTCATGTAGTTCTTGGTCCAATCCAGCAGGGATGCACTTTAAATGTTTAATGGCAACCAGCCCCCAGTTACAGCTGTTTGTGGTCGTGTGATCACGATTTACATTCTTCGCTGGAAACCAGCATTTACTTCCAGTTTCTAGCAAGAAATGTCCATTGGCTAAAGTGAGTTTACTTAATGACAGCATCAAAAAAAAGGTCATAAAACTGAGCGCAGTCAGGTGCTTAATGACCAGCACAATTTATGACTGTTAATTCCAGGTTTAATTATGGTCTTAAGTTGAGGACTATCCGTATAATAGTTATGGATGATCATGCTGAATTGTAAGAACAGACTGCCTTTCTATTTTGCACATGATCATCTTAAATTCCGAAAAGATGCAACTTAAGTTCTAAATCTCTAAAAGTGAGAAATTATCCCTTGAAACCATTTTAATTGATGAATTAAAAGTCTACCTACCCATGCACCATCAAATTCTAATGACTGCTCCAAGGTCACCCAGCTAGCTATTTGCCTAACAGGAGTTCATCGTCTTCCAGTTTCTTTTCATTTCAAAGTATATGGTGTGAGTTGGTATTTTTAGCCAAGATTGATAGTTGTTGTGTTTTGTTTGCTTTCATGTTTAATCTCCTCAATAACCACCATTCTTCGGGGGAGTTATTTGAATATTCACAGCAAAATAATAACCAGAGAATAAGACATAAAAATATGGTACAGTAATAACTAGGTCAGGAAAGAATATATATGTGGCATCAGGTTAAGCACTTATATTTTTAGTTTCTTTGCGTTAGAGATGTTTCATGGATTCAGTTGTTTTCTGAATGCTGGCTTGTACTCTCCCCAGATAGTCCTTGACTTATAGCCATTTATTTAATGGCCACTTGAAGTTACAGCAGATTAGTGAAGTTACAGATTCGCTTAACAACTGTGGTAAAAAAAGCTCACAAAATCAGGCATGACTCACTCTTACAACTGCCTTGTTTAAGAATAAAAATTCTGATCCCAATTGTTGTCATAATTTGAAGACTACTTATACTTCAGTTATTTGAGCATGTTTAAGGTAACTTGAAAGATTAAGACACCATGGATTAAGACAGGTAGTCTGCAACTTTACGACTACAATCAAGCCCAAAATTTATGTTGCTAAGTGAAACATTTGTTAAGAAAATTTTTGCCCATTTAACGTCTTTTCTTGCCATATTTGTAAAGATAATCACTGCCGTTGTTAAGTTAGTTACACTGTTGTTAAGTGAATCTGGCTTCCCCACTGACTTTGCTTGCCAGTTGGTTGCAAAAGGGGATCACGTGACCCCCTGGGACACTGCGACGGTCATAAATATGAATCAGTTGCCCAAGCATCCAAATGTTGTTCACATGGCCATGGGGATGCAGTGGTCATAAAGTGTGAAAAACATTCATAACCCTAACCCTAACCCTCCCATACTACCTCCTCTTACAGTACTAGACAACACAGTGTCAACAGTAGAGACCTTCACATTTCTAGGTTCTATAATATCGCATCAAATATTATATCATATCAAAATTTCTATGTTCTATCCTATCACAAGATCTAAAATGGACACCTAACATCAAAAACGTCATCAAAAAAGCACAACAAAGAATGTTCTTTCTGTGCCAACTCAGGAAGCTCAAACTGCCCAAGGAGCTGCTGATACAGTTCTACAGAGGAATGATTGAGTCTGTCATCTGCACTGTCTGGTTTGGTTCTGCAACCCAACAAAAAGACACAGACTTCAGAGGATAATTAGGACTTCAGAAAAAACAATTACTACCCACCTGCCTTCAATCGAGGACCTGTATACTGCATGAGTCAAAAAGAGGGCTGTGAAAATATTTACACAACCCTCACATCCTGGACATAAACTGTTTCAACTCCTACCCTCCAAACGATGCTATAGAGCACCTTAACAACAAACCCAAAAAAATTTTTTTTATTTTTTTTTTTTTTTTTTTTTTTTTTTTTTTTTTTTTTTTTAAATTTGTGTTTTTTTTTATTTTTTGGGTTGGTGTTGGTTTTTTTTTTTTTTTTTTTTTTTTTTTTTTTTTTTTTTTCACTCCCTGATATTCCTTTTTTTTTTTTTTTTTTTTTTTTTGTTTTTATTATTTTATGCTTTTTTTTTTTTTAAAAATTGGGGGCTTGGTTAGTTCCCGTTCCCCGCGGGGGGCGCCCACCTGTTGTGGGAGGGGGGGCGCTGCATCGAAAAGGGGGGTTCTGCACACCAGAACAACCAGACACAAGGACAGTTTTTCCCTGAATGCCATCACTCTGCTAAACAACTAATTCCCTCAACACTGTCCAACTGTCCCACTGTCCAACAAAGTCTGCACTACTTTTACTATTAATCTTTTCATCACTCTTTATCACCCATCCACTTCCACTTGTGACTGTATGACTGTAACTTTGTCACTTTATATTGACTGTTTCCTCGTATGATTTGATTGCTTATTGTACCCTATGACTATCATTAATTGTTGTACCTGATGATTCTTGACAAATGTATCTTTTCTTTTATATACACTGAGAGCATTTGCACCAAGACAAATTCCTTGTGTGTCCAATCACACTTGGCCAATAAAGAGTTCTATTCTATTATTACTATAAGTCACTTTTTTTCAGTGTCACTGTAATTTTGAATGGACACTAAAAGAACTGTTGTAAGTTGAGGACTTCCTCTTTGTACTGAAAAGTAAACTGGCTCTGAGTTTCTTTCTCTCACCTTTATGCCCTCTCAAGTTTTCTACTCGTTTAACAACACAAAACACACACACACACACACATACACACACACACACACACACATAGGATGTCTAATCCCAAAAGAGAGAGGGGGAAAGAGGGGGAGGGAAGGAGAGAGAAAGAGAGAGGGAGGGAGGGAGAGGGAGAGAGGGAGGGAGGGAGAGAGAGAGAGAGAGAGAGAGATCCTCAATACCAAGGCTTATGACGTCTCTTAACTAAAGCACATCCTTCTATCACAACATTCAAAAGCAAATTATTTTTTTAGTTGAATCAAATCACTGAATAATTTGTGTACAGCACAGACAACAATTGATGTTTGAGGGATTGCCTCTTCCCAGAGGTACATCTACACATCCCAGCCCATCTGGTAGGAAAAGCACGTTACAGTATAGATATTTGAAATGAGTAATATAACACTTATTTCTATCAAAACAAAACCACGAACAGAAGGAACCCCAAGTTATCTCAAAAAGAGTGGAAAATGGTCTCTCTAACTGCTTCCCCATCACTTCCTACACTGCTTTCACGCATCCAGGCAGAAACTTTACATTGCAAATCACCCCGAACATGACTCTCAGGACAATTGCTCCAGTTCGGCTTAGCCGCCTAATGAAAGACACGTATGGTCCATCAAGAGTAGTGTCACAAAAATAGTAAACTGACTGCTATAAATATATGCCAACTACTAGCGAGCCAAGTAGGCTGTAAACAAGATTTGGTAGCCTCATTATGGAATGTATCATACCTGGAATTGTCTCCTGAACAGTTGCAACTAAGGCCATTCATCTGTTTACCTACTTAGACAAAAATAACAAGCCGTCAGGTGCAAATGATGACAAATACTGGTGGTTTGCAAGCCTGCCCACAGATGGCCCTTAAGTTTCTCAACATGAGCAGCATACCGGTCCTGGAACACGTTTTATTGCCTTTTATTGCATTTAATATGGGGGTCTCTACTTAATATTCTGAACTGTATCTACCGCTACAGAGAAATACAAAACACAGACTTTAAGATTCCTTCCCCTGCCTCAAGCAGCTTCATAGGATATCAGGCCATTCCATGTTTTCAAGACTGCATGCATGTTGGCATTGTTTTTTAAGCATGGAACAACTCGCTCCTCTGTATGAGTCTAAGTGTCAAAACAGAAAGCCGTGAAACGTGGTTATCAAATAAATACTGTATATCAGGGAATACTCTTAAAAATCTATCTTCTTAATTTCTATTTTAGGATGGTCACGTTTTTCAGAAGTATGGCTAGATGAAGATTCTTATCTACCTGATTGTCTGTCCATCCATCCATCCATCCATCATCCATCCATCCATCCATTCATCCATCCATCTAATTCCCACACCATTGTCTCATTTCTTATCTTTTCTCATCCTCTCATCTTTCCTGCTGTCTTCTCCTTTGTTTTCTTATGATTTATCAATTGTTGTTTATTATGATCTATGGCATATTACTTGCTATTTATATATACACACTGTGAGCTTATGTACTGGAGACACATTCTTTGTGTGTCCAGTCACACTTAGTCAATATAAAATTATATGATTCTAAAGTCTGTCTGTGTCTATCTGTTCATCCATCCATCATCTATCTATCTATCTATCTATCTATCTATCTATCTATCTATCTATCTATCTATCTATCTATCTATCTAATTTATTGGCCACCCACCTTGCCACAGGGTACTTCTTAATCCAAGGACTGCCTGTATACCTACAAAATAGGATTGGCAAACCTAGTCTGTTTGGATTTAATCTGGTTGTATTTAATGGCATGACTTAGCTTGTAAAAATGATTCAGTCTTTCAAAATATCTGGGACTGGCATTCTCAATTCTATCCACTATCCCAAGGAAAAAAAGCAACAGGCTGTGTGCGATTTTGCTTCACAATGTGGAAAGTTATGAATTTAATAAAAAGATGCAAAATAATTGAACAATTTCCAGTAATTCTACATCAATAAGGCTGTGCAAGATCATTTAATAAGCCTGAATAATGAATATATAAAGAAGTCTCTGTTGTGCAAGTAGATCTCAGCAAATGCATAGGAGCTTCATTATGTACAATAAATAATTCATTTTTTTTATTATTTGTTCAGCTTTAGGTACAGGTTAAGGATCATAATACCTAAACTGAAGCATAATAAGGATAGTTATTTCCTACATCACAAGAAGCCGAGATAAGGAAAGCTCTGCCAAAGTGATTTATAAAAATAATGCATCTGAATTTAAAATTATGATTTATTTCCCCAGGTAATCACATTGATTATACAAAAATGCTTCCAGAAATATTGGGCTTAGTATCTGGATTTATAGACAGATAGGTAGACAAATGATAGGTAAATCTTTAATACCAATTTTGTAACTATATTGGTTACAGTAATCAGAATTCCTCTCACAGATATTAGCTGTTCACATAACTTACTATATCTGTAGTGTATTTAGCTATGCTTATTGAATTCAGACAGCAGTTGGGGTTCATATTACATCCGGACCAGTAGCTCTGCTGCCTGAGTTTGGGACTGACCAGTTTAATTGTGCTTAAAAACAAGAGCACAAATTGCATTATAATGCTGTTCTCTTATTCTTTTCTTTGGATTTTTAGAGTAGAATACTTCTACTTTGATATCAACTCAGACAACATCCTGACAAGGTAAATATATTATTCTTAATGATCCAAAGAGCAACAAGGTATCACATAAGATTTTAGAAAGGCTCTGGTAGCACCTATTCTGACTAACCACATTCTTGAATTTTCATGAGCTATGGTTTGCTTCATCAGATGCATCTACCACAGGCTACCACAGATCTCCTGCTACAATAGGACATTAAGATATTAATTATTAGATTGTGCAGAAATGGACAGATTGACATTAAAGGTAAAAGAAAAAGAAGATACAGAGTATTTTCAAACATGGGACCTGTTCTACAAATGGTTGTGTCAGCGTTCCAAGTAACAACCTCCCAATTTTATTTTATTTATTTGATTTGATTTGATTTGTCAATCGCTTACAAGATTATAAATATAAGAAAAAAATGTAAGTATAAATACAGGAAAAAGGTACAAATAATTGGGGACAATAGGACAGGGACGGTAGGCATAATTGTGTGCTTGTGCATAATTATGCATAAGATAATTTAATGCATAATTAAAAGACTAAGAGACTCTCATCTTCTCAAAGATCCATTTTATTAGAGATGTCATATTGGCACATCTGAGGAAAACCCGAATCTGAGATTTCCAGGTTTTCCCTACCCCAAAGAGAATCCAAAATCCAATCCCTGCACCCAACAGCTCATCAAATGGTCCAATCATTACTTTGTTCCAACTGGAGACTATCCCCAGGCACTCCCCTCCAGGTGTAGAGTAACTTGTCCTTGACTCTCTGAGAAAGGAATGTTGTTGTGGCAATTCTTCCATCGCTCCTTGAAGTCCCCCTCCCAAAAACCCAGGCACTGACTGTGGCAGCCCAGAAGCCTCAAAGGAAAAATGGCTTCCAACCTGACAGGTTGGATAATAGAGGTAGAAATTAAGAGCGGGGAAAGTACTATTATGTAAGCAAAATGCTGTTCACAAAGCACTTATGTATGTAAACTGAAAATGTATAAATAAACTGTTTTTTTTTAAAGATATTAGTTTACAGTCATATGTGGATCTTGCCAGGGTTGGAGAGCATTTCCCATGGACCACATGGACCTTTCGGCTTTTAGCAAGGTTGGAGGAGATCCTGAGGTCTCTTACGGAAGAGTGGAGATACTTGCTACCAAATGACCAGTTTTGGATGCTACCTTTGTTTTTCTCACCACCCCATTATTTATTTTTCTTCTGTGCAATCATGTACAATTCTCTGGACAAGTCCATGCAGTTTTCTTGGCAGAATTGGTTGCCATTTCCTCCTTCCTATGGCTGAGAGAAAATAACAGCCCCAAGGTCACCCAGCTAGCTGTTTGCCTAACAGAAGTTCATCGTCTCCCAGTTTCTAACACGATGCCTTCACCACTACACCAAACTGACTCTAGCCTATTATAATAGAGACCAAAACGCAAATTACCACACATATTCCACTTTTTAATCCATTTTTTGTTAAAGGTATGAATATTTCATCGCTGTAAGATCTTGGGAGGCAGAAAAATAAGGCTGTGCTAATGTATAATACCCATCAGCAATCCAAAATACACTTCAGTAGCATCAGTATCTGTAATGTGACAGGTGTGAACAAGAACGAACTGTGCGATGAGACAAAACAGTAATGAATGCCACAGAAAAAAACTTCCCAAAATATAATGTTGAGAAATGCAGAGAAAGAGTTGAGAAGCCTAAAGAGTAAAACATGAAGCTTTAAAGTTTTAACAAGGTGTCTTCTGAAACCAAAATTGGGAGTACACATTTCAGTAATTTACAGAGAGACAGGGTAGCTATAGAACTATTCCTGAAAAATGAGGGAAACCGGATACACCATGGAGATCTCAAGGGCTGTAGCCAGGTCATTGGAGATGATAAAAGGCTTGACCAAGGAGTCATTTGACCTTCCATAAGGCAATTTCCCTTGTAAGGGGGATCATTTACAGTCCAGGAAGAATCCCCGTAAATCTCTTTGGATTCTGTTTCAAAAGTTACTTTGAAATTGTTATTTCCTATCACTGGAGCTTCAGAAAATAACCGAAGAAGACACCATAATGTAAAGATATAAAAGATATGGCAGTCTAGAAGTGCTCCCATTACACATTGTCTGCCATGAAAGACAAATTGAAAAAGAACCGAGAATTGGAATTAATATTGTTTCCCAATGTTTGTGGTCAGTAAGATGAATGTGCTAGAGACTCCTCTGTCCGTGGCTGCTATAATTTTACACCCAAGCATCCGAGTTTGGTTCTCCAGGATGCACACACAACTCTCTTAGGAGACCCAGCAACTTGCAAGCCAGCAACGGAGAGCAGAGTGCGGCCTTAAATAATTAGTTAGAAACCTCTGCCAAACCAGTAGAGAAAATAAAATGCTTCAAAGGGCAATAAGGATCAAATCACTGATGTTCGCTTGGGCGAGAGATTTTTAAGAACACTTAAAACTTTAAAGCCCAATTTGTATGGAAAAACCCATGTGTATGTTTTCAAGCTGATAGAAAAATAAAACTTTGGCATGGAATATGTTACATTCCGTAAAGAATTAAAAGTGCAGGTTGTACAAGCCTTCTTTTTAAAAATTCCTGCTGAATTTTTTTTTTTTCCCTCTGGGCTTGTCTAAAGAAACAGAGCAGCAACAGAGAGATAGAGGCTGGCGGAAATTTAAAACACGTATTGAACAGACATAATAGGATAATAATGCACACATGCGGGGCAATTTTCATAGTAGGAAAGATATTTTATGCCTGTTTAAAGCAGTTCTCTTTTCCCCGACCAGAACCAACGAATAATGGGATGAAATGAAAAGTGCTGATCTACATTTGGAAAGCATAGCTCATTTTACAGTTTATGTCAAGGCCCCTGCCATGTGAAGGAAAGGCGACGGGGTGGATGGAGAGTTGAACACCAAAATGTTATTTTGGTTACACACAACAGCCTCAGAAAACAATGATAATGCAGTGCACAAATTAGTCTGATGATTTTTAAACTCAGGACCCAGGTTAAAAAGACGCAAAGCGGAAGGTGTAGAATTAAACCAACATGAGACTATACAGTATATGGAAAGGTTAGAGTTAGGTTTGTAGTTAGCTGTTGGAGAAGTAGAGGTACAGTCAAGAGAGAAATCAGTGTGGAGTCATTACATTCCCCACAAGAGGTCCAAGTCAGAGGTGGTATTCAGCAGGTTCTGACCAGTTCTTGAGAACCAGTAGCAGAAATTTTGAGTAGTTCAGAGAACCAGAAAATACCACCTCTGACTGGCCCCATCCCCATCTATTTCTCTGCCTCCCATCGAGTCCCAGCTGATTGGCTGGGTCTTCTTTCGTTGCCCTGCACAGGAGAATGAAGCTGGAAAGCAGGTTAGTGGGGTGGGGAGGGAATGGGGATTTTGCAGTATCCTTCCTCTGCAACACCCACCAAGCCATGCCCACAGAACTGGTAGTAAAAAAATTTGAATCCCACCACTGGTCCAAGTCCAACCCCTCTTGAATTCCTTTGACTCTTATCCAGTGCCAATTTGAATGCTCACCTGTTAGTTGGCCAGATTCTTGTGTATAGGCATGACCAGTATATTAGCTTAACTAGAACTTAGCTTGCAGTCCTGATTCTTTATCCCTGAGAGCTGTCTCCAAAGACAGGAACTTGAATTTCATGATGGTAGGAAAGTGGCACATTTGCACAAACTTTGCAAAAAGAATCTTTCCACCCCATATTATCTGAATCCATCATGGTTAGTAGTAGGAAGCACAGTATTGGTAAAGGCTTAGAGGTCTACTTGGCTAGCAAATTCACTAGGTGACTATGGGTAATCATCACCCATCAGTTTGATTCTACCCCTGCAGGCTTGCTCTGAGATTAACATATGGGGTGGAAGGACAATATTTCCCAGAATTGCTTGGAAGTGAAATGGAATATGAATATACAAAATTAGTTGCCTCCAATTAATGTTATATTCTGTTCAAAAAGCTCTGAGTTCACACTCATGCACTACATAAACAGTATGCTTGGGATACAGTATCCTTGGGATTAAGTCGAAAAAAGATGACTATTTGATTATTTATTTATTTACTTATTTATATCCCGCCTTTAATATTTTTTTACAATAAAGGAGGTGAGTTATCCTAGATATCTTCCTTCTCCTATTTTCTCCACAACAACAACCCTGTGAGGAGAGTTGGTCTGAGAGTGAGTTATTGGCCCAAAGTCATCCAGCTGGTTTTCATGGCTAAGGTGAGACTTGAACTCAATTTTCCCACCTTCTAGCCTTGTGCCTTAACCACTAGACCAAACTGGCTCTATAATATATATTAAATGTCATAGTTCATTCATTGTGCAATGAATGGACAACCATAACACAGAATCTGGACTGCTAGATTCTTCCCAGAAAATAAGATGTTTGCAAAGAAACCAAGAGTAACAAGAGGGAGCAAAAAGAACAAAGTTTCATAGATTGTGCAGACTTACTCTATAAACCATGCTTCAAAGATGGCAGTGAAGGCTCATGAATGTTCTAAGCCAACATCAGACAAACCACAGCATATGGAAGCCAGCTATTATATAACAAATAGAATAAGAGAGTTGGAAGGGACCTTGGAGGTCTTCTGATCCAACACCTGCTCAAGCAGGAGACCCTATACCAGGGGTCTTCAACCTTGAAGTTTTAAGACTTGCGGACTTCAACTCCCAGAATTCCTCCTCCAGTCACATTAGCTCAGGAATTCTGGGAGTTGAAGTCCACAAGTCTTAAACTTGTCACGTTTGAAGACCCTTGCCTTATACCATTCCAGAAAAGGAGCTGTCCAGTCTCTTAAAATCCTCCAGTGATGGAGCACCCACAACGTCTGAAGGCAAGCCATTCCACTGGTTAATTGTTCTTCACTGTTAGGAAGTTTCTCCTTCATCTAGGTTGCTTTCTTCTAGATTAGTTTATAGTTCTACTATATAGCAAAAAGTCTTTAAAAAACTGAGGTTTGAGTCTTCTTGAGGTTGCCAAAGATTGAAACCTCTTGGACTTTCTGCTTGCAAAATGGCCCTGAACTGACTTTGGTTGACTTTGATTGTTTTAAAGATAATCTCGTAACTACAATTACTGAGTGCTGCATTCAAAGTACTATTGAACTTAATCATCCTGGGTGAAAATAAATGGAAGTTGCACCATAAAAGTGCTTGAGTTATTGTCAGGTCATGTGCAGAAGGGCTATGGTGGGCAAGCAGGACTCCTAAATAAATGAAGCACCTCCAAAGTAGAAGCAGAATCTTCCAGTCTCAATATTCCATCTTGCATCTCCCAAAGGTGCCTGACCCTTAAAGGAACTTTGCACTTGGTTGGCTGCCATGCTAAAAATCATTCTTTTTCTCTCTCTCTCTTTGACCATGGTTTGACAGTAATCCATATGTCACCACTGCACTGACATCTGCTTCTCTCCTCCACCCCCGTCCCTGAAACTAAAAAAGAAAAGAAGGAGAAAAGAAGCATCTTATTTATTTTTAAATTTCGCTATATCTGTTGCGTGATAGGCTGGCATTTGCTGTTAAAGCAGAAAATTACAAGGAGGCTTAATTGACCCTCTTGTGTCTTTGAAAAATCTTGTTTGTTGTCTCTAATTGACCCTCTAGATACCTTTATGAAACAATGAAGGAACCTTCCGTAAATAATGGACGGTGATGATTAATAGCCACGGATAGGTTGGGCCTCCAGTTCACGGTGCTGTGTTATAGTTGCTTCTTGAAACACAAAACAATCCCCCCAACCAGATGAGTTCTCTGTCCTTCCTAAACATCAGGGTAATTCCAAAGAGAAAACAGCCTGCAGTGGCTTGTTATACAGGAGGGAGAGGAATCCATCTCTTGCAAATATCGTAATAAAATAAATGCAAACTTACAATGAGGCTTAAACAGTTTTCTATCACGGGAAGAAAAGGGTGAGAAGGGAAATCTCATGAATTTCTTGTTCAGAAGAATAAAGCAATCGCAACATGAGACCCGGTCAGTTTGATTTTTAGATGGTGCCACCCCATTCTAAACACTTATCAGTGTGACTTAAAGAGGTAAGAATAAACAACTAATAAAGAGTAAAGCAACAAAAACAGCACAGAAGCCCAAGGGAAACTGAAGAGAGGGGGAAAAAATCTGCCAGCCACAAAAGACAACTAATTTATAAACAAAGCAAAATAGGTTTTCAATCAAGGAAGATGTTTCATCCTGGACATCCTCTAAGGAATTGCACACAGAATGATTTTCTGTGTCCTTTTGTTACTCAGGCTTATTCTCTAGAAACGACCACAACCCTGTAGAAGAAGAAAGACAATCGGTTGCGTGAAGCTATTAGAAGATTATTTAAAAAGCTACGGCTGACTCTCACACACAGCTGGATCATGCAGCTGGCTTAGTTTGGGCTCATAAGCCCAGCCAAGGTTCCTACTTATGAGGCATAGAAAACAATGGGCACTTCAGATTAAAATCCATATCCAAACATTTACTACTGTTCATGCAAACCAAGCTGAAAGGAATTGAGTCACTACTTGCATTTCTCGATGGCCCACAGGAACTAGCCAGACAAAAGGCCAAGTTTTATATGTATGCAAGAGCCGTAATTATCTTATGGAAGGGGAGCAGCTACCTTGTTTTACAACTGTTTCACCAAAACCATTTCAATCTTAATTAGTAACTGAAGAATTAAACCAAGCGCTTTCCCCTGGAAACGTTGATCCTAGAACCATAGAAAATTGGCTATTTTGAATAAACATATTATTATTTGAGGGCTTGCTTGGTATATTAAAATTCCACAGAATACTTCTTTGAAAAACTGGAACAGAATAATCACCTGAAAAAAAGTGTGTTCAATTAAGCCTTGTTTGAGTAATACTATTCATACAGCACCTGAATGTGAATGAATGGAATTACCTGGGCATTCAATTTCCTGTTCCAAGAACAAGTGTTAATTCAGTGTATGGGTTAACTGATGTAAGATTGAACACTTGGCCCATTTGGCATGACTGCAAGCTCTCCGCTGAAAAACCACCAAGAATATCCCAAACATAAATCATGATGTGTCTGGAGAATGTTTCTGACCACTCCAAACTGTACCAGGTCGTGGAGGAGGAATAACCTTGAGGAAAAGGGGGGAAAGCCACAATCAAGACCACAGTTAGATGAAAGAAATCTGAGTCCAAGGCTGAAAGGTAATTTGAAAAAGTTTCTTAGATTTGATACCCATCCAGTTATCATGATGATAAAGAGGGAGGGGATAGGGGGGGAAGAGATTTTCAGACTTGCAAGATTGATGTCAGCCACTTGAGGTAGTCCAGACCATGAAACTAAAGTCATGAATCCTAATACTAAATTTATTAAAAGTGACGGTAAAAGTATGAATGTGCAAACTAAGAAAACTAAGAGCCGGACAGGGTGGGGATGAGGTCTTGTCACCTCATCAATGATGAGTGCCCTTCTTGGAACCCCAGGCCAGTTGGCAAAGCTAGGCCTTCCAGAAGGCCAAATGGAGATGGCAGTTCTCACTTGCAATGGTAGAATGTTCCACAGAGATGGGGGGCATAGCAGAAAAGGCCTTTCTCCTTGACTCCACCTGCTTCAATTCCTTAGCACAGGGTTCTTCAAACTTCACAGCTTTAAGACTTGTGGACTTCAACTGCCAGAATTCCTCCTCCAGTCATGTTAGCTCAGGAATTCTGGGAGTTGAACTCCACAAGTCTTAAACTTGCCAAGTTTGAAGACCCTTGCCTTAGCAGATGGGATCTGTAGGAGGCATCTTCTGCTGGCACAAGTGGAGTGGCCTTTTCCCATCAGAGAGAGACAGTTCCTCAGGTACCCTGGATCCATGCCATGTAGGATACTGAATTCACATCCTCACCATCACCTCCAAAACCCATTTTGAGGATGGGAGCACTTCAGGTCCTTATAGTCTTACATTTTACCATTGATTTCCCAATATTCTTGATTAACACTGAGAACACCTGTCATTAAAACATTTGCATCATTTGCATTTTACAGTAAAAGCAAAGAGTTTTTTTCTTTGCCAGCATACCCTTCACATAATAAATAATTTGGATCCTGTCATTCAAAAAGTAAAACATAACCTTTAATAGAACATCATGGTATTTTGTGATGCCACTATTAAATTTACTTATTTAAAAACTCAAGATTACATTCTGAACTAGGCTACCTCATGCTGAACGTGCCCGTACAATGAGTAAATCAAAACTTTATTACAATGTCCAAAATAAAATGAAGCTGTGCAGTCTAGTGTGCCTTTTTATGTATCTCCGGTCTAAAGTGTTAAGAGAAACTTTACTGGGTTGAAAGAAAATGATGAATTGAAAGGAAGCAAATTCTAAATTTATCATTCAACTTTAGGAAGGGGAGGGGAGAGAAAACTAAGTGATGATTTAACATTTTGTAGCAAACAACTTGAGAACAACCATGTTCGTATAAATAGAAGAAGCTCAGAAAGATAAAAGATATGGGACCCCAGGTTGAATTGTTACTGAAGTTCCAAATACATTGTTTGAAAATGTCACACCTAGAGAATTTAGCATGCTTAGACTTTCTGGCAGAAATCTATATTCAACCTGATGCTTTCAGTTTGAAGAATACACCTCTTGTATTCTCTCTTAGAGGTTTAGAAAGAGGTGAGGGTATCTCCAAATTGTTGGAAGTGTAAAGATGTACCAGGCACATTTTTTCACATGTGGTGGACTTGCAATGCTGCAAAAAAATATTGGACACTGATTCAAACATGGATAGAACAAAGGGTGGGAGAGTGTATTCCATTTAAACTGGAATTTTTTTCTTCTTGGAATAATATCAGAAAAAATTAAGAAAGAAATAATGTATCCAATTGTACCTGTATTGGTGGTGGGTAGAATATTATATGTGCAATATTGGAAAAATGAAATAATAACTCTAGAAACAGAAATAATAAGAAAAATTATGGCATGTGCAGAAGGTTAACTTGAGAAATAAAAGACAAAAGGGAGTCTAAATATTATAAAACATGGAATAAATTTTATCAATGGGTATATAGTAGAAGACAAGGTTGAAATATTAGTAGTTATGATTAGATTAATTAGTAATTAATATATTAAATAAGGAGATTATAAATGATGAATTAAAATGTATAACAAAGATAAGTTGGATGTATTGTGTTGTATTCTCATAATTAAAATTAAAAATAAATTAAAAAAAGAAAGAGAGAGGTGTAGGGGAGGCTCTTTGGCTAAATCTTATAATAACAGATACGTATAAATAGTTCTTCCTGTTGATAATCAATGGCTGTCTACAATGCTCATGTCATGCCCTTGTTGGAGTCTGATTCTGAGGGGGAGATTGAGCAGCTGACAGGGAGTGGGAGTGTGGCTCTGGTGGCTGTGGAAGAAACTGGAGAAGGGCACAGTGTGACTGGGCATTCAGAGGAAGACCCAGGGCCACCTCCTCTTCATCCTAGGGCACGCAGGGAGGAACGGAGAAGGGAGCAACATGGCTTATGAGGAAGAAGAAGGCCCTGATCCCTTTCATTAGTTGCAGCTGGGAGAATAGGATATAAGTGGGGCGTTTGCATACGCCTCCTTGCTGGAAGCAAAGCGTGCATTGTCTTGGTCGAGGCTTATCTGGGTTTTGGCATCCTCCCAACTGTGGGTGCTGCATTATCCTTTGAAGGTCTGCAATTTATCATCCTGGTCTGCCATGTTAATTACTTCAGTGTGGTTTGTGTTTTTTTTTTTTTAATTGTCTTTATTTTGGGTTCGGACTGCATTTCTGCCCTTCATAGACTGTTTTTTGAAGCGTGTGTTACCCAGCCAAGGATAATTGGACATTGGGGCCAAGTTGGAGGCATCAACGGGAATTTATTCTACTTTGGTCACTTTGTTATTTTTGTGTCATGCCCGGGGTCATCACAGCTCACTTGAAAATGCATGCATTCAAATATGGCTATTTTTCATCACAAACATAACCATGCTTCTTTGCTCTTTTAGAAAATTTACATGTTCTTAGCCCCTTAATCATGGCATGCTAAAAAAAAAGAGAAAGAATCCCAGCAATAATACCATAATAATAAAGTCAAAACGTCATTAAAAGAACTGGTAAAAGGAAGTTTGCTCTGAGTCCTTCTTCAACTCAAGCTTCCTTTAATTCTGGTGGCGATTTATGTCACTGTGGTTGAGACTTGAGTACTGATGTCAAGTATAGGGTATCCCTTGACTCAATGGAACCCAACATTTATGTTGTTAAGTGAGACATTCGTTAAGTGAGTTTTGCCCCATTTTACGACCTTTCTTGCCACATTTGTTAAGTGAATTTCTGCAGTTGATAAGTTAGTAACTTGGTTGTTAGTGAATCTGGCTTCCCTGTTAACTTTGCTTGACAGACCGTTGCAAAAGCTGATCACACGACCTTGGGACACAGCAATGGTCATAAGTATGAACCAATTGCCAAGCATCTGAATTTTGATCACATGATCATGGGGATGCTACAAAGATTGTAACTATGAAAAATAGTTGTAAGTCACTGTTTTCAGTACTGTTGTAACTTTGAACCACCACTAAATGAACTGTTGTAATACAAGGATTTCCTGTGTAGCCATGGAAGAACCCCATGAATGATCCAAGAAAGTCAGACAGTAAGTAGATTGGATCTAAGCCGTGTAAACCTGAGAATTAGGCAGAAAACTTGCTTCTTTAAAAAACACTTCAGACTATATACTTATGATCTGATAGATTCTAAGGATCTGTTTGAAAAGTGTAGAGAAACTATGCAGAACTTTAGATTTGACCGTTGCAAAGCCCCAATAAGAAAATCAATAACTGTAGAACAAGCTCTACTTCAGGACGGAATGTCAACAGCCATGAGATCTTGGAGAACTATGTGTCCTAACCCAAAACACTCATTTTTTAAAAAAAGCAACAGGATTTAATTGCATAATTTTAATGCTTTTTCGTTAAAGTTTTAGTTTTATACTTGACTGGAAACTGGTAAGAGACTTTAGAAGTTGACAGTATATTTGATTTAAAAAAACAAACAAAGAGGAACAGTTGGAAAGGAACTCTGAACAAGATCTTAACCAAGAGACAAATTTACCTAGCAAATCATCTTGGCTTTGGATGCAGCAAATTTAAATTCTACCTAGTGGTGTTTGGGACAGTGCTGACATATCTGCAACTGTGCTGCCTGCGGTCCGATCTAAGCATAGTACATAAAATTGTCTGCTACAACGTCTTGCCTCTCAACAATGCCTTCAGCTTCAGCCACAATAATACACGGGCAAACAACCGATACAAACTCAAGGTAAACCACTTCAAACTCAATTGTAGAAAATATGACTTCAGCAACAGAGTGGTCAATGCCTGGAACTCACTACCTGACTTTGTCGTGACATCCACAAATCCCAAAACTTTAACCTTAAACTGTCAACTGTGGACCTCACCCCATTCCTAAGAGGTCCTTAAAGGGGACGTGCATAAGCACATCAGTGTGTCTACTGTCCCTGTCTTACTGTCCCCATTTATCTGTATTTACTTCCTTTATCTTTATGTTTATACCTATACCTGCAATCTTGTACATGTTTGACAAACAAACAAACAAACAAATATCCTAAAGTTTGAGACCTATGAATTTCCAGCAATGGATTAGCACTGAAGAAGTGAAGTTGAGAATGCCTTTAACTCTCTACCACTTTGGGTCAATGTATTTTCTTCCTCAAAGTTTCTGGAATCAGGATTCTTAACCTAACATAGAAATTATATTAAGAAATAGGTTTGCACTGCATACTGCAAGAAAAGCCAATATCACAAAGTCAGTGGTAGTTAAAATAGCTTCTTCTACTTCCTCCTCCTCCATTGATCATCTCCTCATTTTTTTTTTCCCAACTAGCCAGGAAGATGAAATTGTAGCTTGGCTCAGCAGTTTGTAACTGTAGTATCAGATTCGCATCACCTCTGTGCTCCACCAAGGGAGAATCTCGTTTCTCCTTCAACTTTGAATGTACTGCAGTTTATCCCATATACATTTATGGATAGGCCAGCCAGTTAATGGGCCAGTCAGAGAAGGAAGAAACCAAACAGAGCATTGTCTTCAAATGCCTTAGTTTTATAAAACTATCACAGTGCTAAAGATTTGTTCAAGGAAGCCATAACACAGCTTTTTCTATTCCCCTTTATCTGTCAACTTTCAACAGTTCAAGAAATGGAGATTTTGGCTCTCCCTAATAAAACAATATATAATTTTGCAACAGAGGTTTTGCAAAAATGTTCTGGCAAATTGTAATAAGTAGATTGTGTCAAATGGTATTAACTGGAGAAGTAGTGACACAAAGAGGGTATATACCCAGGTTCCTTGTTTCGGTAAATATCATCTTTATCAACTTCATTAACATTTACTTTCCAAATTCTTGGGTTTTTTTTATTAATAAAATATGTTCTGACTTTTGATATTTATGCTCTATTAGAAACAAATAACCCTAAGATGAAAGGGCTATGACTGCTAAATTTGATTTCCAGATCAGATTGCAGTACAGTTTCATTAAAGATCTTGCATGCTCTTGAGTAGGAGCATATATTTCCAAGTTGACAAAAGCATATGTTTACTCAGCTGCAACAGTTAAATAGCAAAGTATGCTCTTCACTCCCAACAGATGAACAAGATTGTCACTAGTACCATTATCAAACAACACAAATGCAAACAAAAAGATTAATTTTTATGCATGGTAAATAGTGGAAACTAGCCATGGATCTGTATTACAATAAACAGCGTTGATTTAGAAATAGAATGATTCTTCTGACTGTAAACTCATTTCTGGATTTTTTTTGGGGGGGGAGGGGATTTGCCCAGATTATGATTCAGGTGGAAAATAAAATGTAGATGTTGGATTGAGAGAGAGAGAGAGGAGGTTCTGTAGAGAAACAGATGGAGACTATCAATCATATTAGGCTTTACAATGGGAAGTTGTTAGTTTAAATCTTGGGAAACTGTTACCTTTCCATACAACCGAAGTTAAATTAATACACCCTTAAACAAAAGCAGCGCTTATAGAGTTTTATCAACATAAAGTGAGAAGGACTGACTTGCCAGCTGCTGCTTTCCCCTTACACACACACACACACACACACACACACACACACACACAAATGTGTATTTAAATTTATGAAGTGCCAAGATTTAGGAAGTAGGATTTATCTCTTGAGCATGCTTTCCCTTGGATCACACATTCTGTCCTTGCTTCCACAGAATTGAGAGTCCCAGGTGTAGGACTCAAACACACACACACACACATACACGGACACGGACAAACACAGAGAGTTTATCTTCACAGCAACCTTGCAAAATAGGTTAATTAGGCAGAGATGCAATTATTGCCTCAAGGACATTCTGTCAAAAACAAACAGGAAGTTAAGTTGGGATGCTGGGAATCTTAAAATTTTGACTTCGCAGAATTTCAGGCAGGTATCTCCCATTCTTTGATTTGATTTATGCCCTACCTCCTTTTCATGAGCTCGATGTAAGAATCTCTCTGCATTTTATCCCTGGAGGGATGAACTACCCAATTTTGTGAGATAGTTCGGCTCACAGAAAAGGACTCACCCAAAGTCACTCAGAGGTTTTCCATGGTGGACAGTGGCCCTGATCCTGTACTCTTTGTACAGCATCCTAACCACTGTCTCAAAGTGCTTTTTCAAAAAGCAACTGGACTGGTTTTTTTTTCCCCTTTGAGGAAAATAAAGAATACATTCTCATCTAAGAAGCTTCATTGGTTCTGGCAAGATGATGGGGTGGGGGTGGGTGGGGGGAGATTTCTTCCTCAAGGAAAAAAACAGTCCAGTTGCCTTTTGAAAAAGTATCTTTTAGAGTAGAGTAGAGTAGAGTAGAGTAGAGTAGAGTAGAGTAGAGTAGGAATAGGAATAGGAATAGGAATAGGAATAGGAATAGGAATAGGAATAGAAATAGAAATAGAAATAGAAATAGAATAGAATAGAATAGAATAGAATAGAATAGAATAGAATAGAATAGAATAGAATAGAATAGAATAGAATAGGCAGAGTTGGAAGGGATCTTGGAGGTCTTCTAGTCCAACCCCCTGCTTAGGTGGTAAACTCTATACCATTTCAGACAAATGGTTATTCAATCTCTTCTTAAAAACTTCCAGTGTTCAAGAGTTCCACTGGCGACTTTATTGCTTAATGCCTTTTTCACAGGAATCTTCCCAGATTGGTGGTTTGCGCCTGGGGCAGAGTATGCATAATCCTCAATTTATGACCCCAATTGAGCCCAACATTTATGTTGCTAAGAGTGAAAATTATACAGCAGTAGTGTTGCTACCAACTCTTCCTTTCTCTGGGTTGAAACAAGGGACATAGTTACATATTACGGGGGAAGGATCTCTTGAATGTCAAACTGTACACAAAGAGTTAAATGCTACAGTGCCCATGGTCTTTTAAACAAGCATTCAAAGTAATTTCCAATCTCCTGTCACCTGAGATCTAAATGGCTTCTCAACCTGAAATAGTTACAGCCACACCGTCTCCCCAGCACACCCACCCGATGGGAGGAAAGGTGAATTTGCTGTGTAATGAATTCTCTGCTGTGCCTCCAAGTGATATTAGTCTGCTATTCAGTAAACTCTGAGAAAACTCCAATGGTATTTTTTTTTATGTCATACGTATGCAGAGTTCCGTAATACTCCAGTTCACTGCCAGTGCATGAAGTAAAGGTGTATTAAGCATAATGAGAACTCGGCACAACGGGCCAGTTTAAAAAAGGAAAGGCAGAAGAGAGTTTTGATGTACAGGAACAAAATGAAACACTTTTCCATCTTAAAATTTAAAAGCAAATAGCCCTTGCATTTTGCATTGTATACTATACAAAAGGCTCCTTTGGAGAGATTCTCCTTTTCCTAGTACAAGTTCGGACACAGGAAAATAGGACTATTTTGGATATTCTGCAGGAATATTATCTGCTCAGAATAAATAGCTGTCAAAAAAAATACACTATTGAGGATCAGGGGAGTTATCCATGTCCTTTCCCATGACTATTTTTGTAATTATTTATTTTTCAACGTTTCTTGCAATCGCATTTTGGGGAAGTATGTTCTTTTCAAACTACAGCTGTGTTAGCTGTGAAATGCAAAGACTGCAACTTTTTGAAGCTATAGCCTGACTCTTATGAGACCAACATTCAACTTCAGATTCATTAAATATCGGGAGACTCAGATTAAAATGAAAAAAAAAAAAAAATCCTAGCAACTAAGATTTCAGATGGCCTGTGGGCTAAGCATATTTATGATGCTTTGTGCTTCCAACTTAGCAATATTATTACATACTACAAACATTCCTTCGTTTCCTTTTTGGTAATACTTTCATTATGGACAAATATAGATTTAGAACAGAAACGGAGCAGGATTAAGGATCCACTTCTACAAGGTTCCATGCAGATCTTCAATTTCTACTAAGTTTCAAAGAAGCTATTTTCAGTCTATTCAATTTGCAAATTGTCTCTGGCACGTTGATTCATTGTTTAATGCTGCAAGTAACTTCCCTGCTCAACTTTATTCTGTTACTAAGACCATTGAACAAGGAGAGGAGCAACCTCTACAAAAAGCTCCAACATAAGCAAACCTAGTATAAGATATAAATTTGTGTGCAAAATCATAACAGGGTGGTTATGTAGATATAGGTTACATATGAGATTATTTTTCATCTACCTTCATCATTCAGAATTCTAGGAATATCTTTTTGCTGTGTTTGTTGACACCTTCTCAGATGGTCTGAGACCTTTTCCTAAAAGCTTGAGCGGGGGACAGGACTCTGCTACTAATGCTGTGATCTTGAAACATTCAGAACTAGTGAGTCCATAGAAAAATATTAGATAGTTTTCAAATTCTGGATTAATTACAAACTAGGCTCATATGCAAAGAACTCAAACCAAGCTCACTCAGCATTAGCCCTTTTTTTTCCCCAAGTTGATTACTGACATCACCAAAGGAGCTGTGGCACGGAGAATGGCTTGTAAAATGTTATAAGGATCATATCATAATATTATAGGCTTTCTTCAGAATTCCAAAGCCTCCAGAAACTATATTTTTCATTAGGTGGAAATTCAAGTTTCAGTCTAAATGAACCAAGTAATCTAGTTTATTTTGGAACTTTCAATGAGAATATTTGGGGATCTGTTCAATGCTGCAGATGCAGCTGCTGTCAACATTACCGGTTATATTTTGAGGACAATAGAAAGAAGCACAGAGGGAATTGCAATCTAATCACAAGACCTCCAAGTATTGTTGTAATTCCAATGACAATTCTTGCAGGGAAAATATAACTAGAGCTGAGAACGAGGCCAAATTTAAAACTAGTAAATAATCAAGCTAACATGTGCTTGCTTGAGATGATCTCATTCTGAATTTACCCAGCAGTAAGCACAGTTAAATAATATTTTCCATTCCATGTTCCAGTTTGACAAGAGCTGTATAGTCTCCTGTAGTCTATCATTCTGATAATTTTGTCAAGCCTTTTTAATAGAATATAAAGCATTTGAAGCCAATGGAAAGAAATGTAAGGTCCAGCAGATATGAGCAGATGACTTATCAACTGATCTTATAGACTTGGCTCAACTACAACAGAGTTTCATGATATATATTTAAAAGTCTCTTTACTCCTACGAAAATTGTTTAAGAATCGCCCTAAATTTATAGCTGTAAGACTACCTAGCTAGTATAAATAAGGCTGAACTAATGTAATCCCTGAACAGTCCAATTTCTGATTCTAGTGAAGTCCCTGCCATCGACCAAACCGCCCCCACCTCTCATCCAGACATCAAATACAAGGAAACACACAGTCTTTGGTGACACATTATGATGAAGTGTAGATTGAGCAATACGCTCAGTGAACAGAATAAGCAGTTCAAGAGTTCAGAATATGTTCATTTGAAAAGGTGTTCAGTTAAAGAGAAGGACAGTGTATAGCAAAGGGACAGAAAGGTCATCATTATAGCCATTTTATCTTCATTACACAACTCCAGTTGTAGCACTGGTTGGCACACTCTCACATTCTGTCTGGTGTGAGGAGAGAAACAAAACTCTTATTAAAATCAGCATATAATATACTAAGGCAAAACCAACAGAAATAGCTATGCGTGGATTTCAGTGCTCACTCTTAAGAAACAGAGGAGAGTGAAAAAAAATGCCATTGCTTATGGGAATATTTAATAGAACAAGAATTTTTTTTTTCTCATATGCCAAAGAATTCTTAGTTTAGTTTAAGCTATTAGCTAGATAAAGTTAGATTCGTAGCGTAGAGTGACCTTTATTTTCTTGGGAAAATTAAAGGACAAACCTGGAAAAGTGATAAATCTGAAAGAGATTCAAAAGAATAGGGGGGGGAAATGATTTGGTTATAACTTTTTTTTTTTTTAAACAGAGGAAAATTCAAGAACAAAAGCAAGAAAAAAACCTCCATCAATGCATATTCTAATAAAGATTTCTAAAATCAAACCATGTATGTAAATTTATTTTTTAAAATGCAATTCAATTGTTCACATGAATGTGAAAGACTGTGCATTAAGTGCCTTTTGGGCACTTAAAAGTTAAATGATCAAAATAAAGGACAAAGTGATTGTTTTGAAAAATAAATAAGCTTAAAAGACAGTTTTCTGGAATAAAGGAGTCCTTTATAATGAAGGATATATAGTTACTGTAGTTATAGTAGACATGGAAAAGGTTCGAATGGTTGCCTTCTCTAATTAAAAATGGAAAGGGGTGGGAAATATTTCTGATTAGCCCTAAGTCCAGCCTTAAAAAAGAAGAAGAGGTAGACAAGAAGTGGTAGGAACACCAACAAAAGATAGATAGGTTATTAAAATGGTATAAATGAAGCAGAGATAGGACAAGGTGATGGTATCATTGTGACCATCATCCTGTGGAACCAGAAATGATTCTGACATTTCAGCTCTTCTTTAAATAAGCCACAACAGACAGAATGACAGAATAACAGAGTTGGAAAGGGGCTTTGGAGGTCTTTTAGTCCAACTGCCTGCTCAGGCAGGAAAGTCTATACCATTCCAGACAAATGGCTGTTGGAGCATCCACAACATCTGGGAGGCAAGTCGTTCCACTGATTAATTGTTCTGTCATACGTACTTCTCTTAAATCCCTGGGTAGGAAGCACAAACAATCAGCATTAGGAAAACAGGCAAACCCAAATTCTCTCTTTTGTAAAGCGGGTCAAATGCCTCATGCATCAACAATGTGTAACTTCCTACAAGAAGACACCATCTCAAGTTCTGCCATTTCTTTTTAATTCAATCCTCAGATGCAATCCAAAATCCAAAAGCAGGATAAGCCTAAAGGGCAGCTTTTAAAGTTGCAATTCTATGGACATTTGTCTGAACAGTAATAGATTTGAGCTCGATAGGTCCAAAACTAGAAAGTTGAAAAATTTAGTCAATATCACTCTAGGGTTCCACTTTTGCAATAAGCCTGTCATCCATGCTCTTTCAGTATAATTAGAATTATGGGACATGTCACTTCTAGTTGCCATTATTTTCTATTAGGGAATAGCAGAGTTTAATTCCTGCCAGCTGGCGCCGGGTAGCATGCAAATTCCAAAGGAAACAATGCATGTCAATATTATAGTCTACGTTAACCTGAAATGAAGAATGCTAACCAATTCTGAAAGGAAGATTGAGTTTTCCATTTTAAGAGATAGGTAAACCAACTCTAAAAGATTTAAATAATAATAATTTTGAAAAATCTATGCTGTTAAAATTCACAATGTAATCTATTCTCTTGCAATGGTTTAAATATTAAGGATGGATGGGAGGCAAGGGCCAAAATGAGAGGGAAAGAGAAGAGGAGAGGTCTGGACACCTATAGAGAAATACCTGCATATTGGAACAATTCTACCCCCAAGTGGCAGGGATGATGACTTCCTTCTAAAAGAAAGAACTGAAATCTGATTCTCTCAGCTGATCAACAATTAGACGAAATCAAAAGAATTCTTCCTACACGAAAGGTAGCTGTCTCATGGATTTTGATTGATTAAGTGCCATCAATTTCATTGTCAATTCTTAGATAAGTTTTTCCCCATGATGTCCCTAACCTGGTGCAAAAAGATGAGAGATTGTGGAAAAGCAGTAGAGTTTGGCTAATCTAAGAAGAACCAATGTGATCCAGATGTGAGAAACAGAGGAAGAAAGTATTTGCAGGGATTCCGCCTTAATTGCTTCACTATAATCAGACTGAGAATTTAGCCTTACCATTTCTAAGGTTCTGTATTTCCACCAACTTCTAGAAATCCGTGGTGTTCCTACTTCCTTGGTTTTACCATCTTGACGATATTAACAAAAATATAGGAAGATTGCATTCTTCAAATTAAACCTCAGAACCCATCTCTAGAATTTGCTTATATATAAATAAAGTATACTAGCTAAATCTTCAGGATTCTAGTCCAAGATCATTACATTAACGGTCTTGAGAAGTTTGAAGTCTTTATCGACTGACACAGAACACAACCTAAATTTCTGTAGGTTGATTTTCATTTGGGTTAAAACCCGCTATTTGTACAGTTGCTTTTATAAAGCCAGTTAGTTCCACTACAATTGTTGTTGTTGGATCAGAAATAAATACCCAACATGAAAGAAGGGATTCCAAAGCAGTGACCATCTATCTTTCAGCCTCTGCAGCTACTGCTTCTTAAATGTATTACCATTTTAGAATTTTTTGGCAGAACAAAGAATCTTGCAGTATCCTGAATGCAAACAGAAATTAATTAATTCAGTAAACCAGAGTTTCTCTAGCTTTTGAAAAAGCCAAAAAATGAGTTTTCCTTCTTCTATCCTATGGAACAACTGGACCAGTGCTGTATTATCTTCAAGATGTTCTAAGATCTGGAAGCCTTCTCTATTCAGGATCACAGTGACCAATCTGTAGAGAGAAAAGACTTCCATCTTTATTAACATCAGGAAGACAGACTGACCATCTGGTGGCCACTATAGAAAAAGAATGTTTCTACTTCTCACTAAAAACAATGGAGGAACAGGAGACCAAAGCAGTACATCACGAAGCTGCCATCTTTTACCTATTCTTATTTTACATGTTTGTTATGTTTCTACACACACCTTTCTGGTCAATTTCCATCCAGGTGGATCTTCTATGGGAAAAGAAACAACATGCTAGATTGAATGTGTCTTTATTTAACATGGCCTTCCTTGTTCTTTACTGCAGTTGTCTAATACCATGTTAAAAACTTTAAACAGAAATAAATCCAAAGCTAATACAATTTTGAACCAGAAAAAAATCTTCATGGTCTGTTTTAGTTACATCTATAAGTTGATTTAAGGTTTAAGGGTAAAGGTTATTAACTCACACTGAAATTAACAGGTAATATATTTTTATAAATTAATAGGCAATGTATTGTATTGCTGCTACAAGTCTACATTAATATAAAAATATAAACCACCTTTCCTGGGTAATATCAAATCTTTACCGGATTCCTGAAAATAGTTAGTTTCACTTGAAACAGTTCTGCAATATCACCTCCACTTACATATAACCAAAGCTAGAAAAGGTGTCTCATCTGTTCAGATACTTTGTAAGATTGCTAAGGGATAAATACTATTTCCTCCCTTGGCTGATTAAATATTAATCAGACACAGGAACAGAGCAATGATACCCTGCCGTGGATGTCTTTCTAACAGTCCAGAAGAGATCTGGAGGTCATATAACAGCTTTGGACAAAAAGGGAAGACAGCACAACATAGAAACAACACTAACTATAGAGTAAAATGCATGTATTACAAGAATGTTGGATAATCTATAATTATAAGAAATACAATTATAGAGAAGATTAGAAAGATAGACATACTGTAAATAATTATAACATGTAGGAAGTAAGGAGATTAGAGGATTAAAAGAGCAATCAACTGACAAAGCTCAAAGCTCAAAAACCAAATATAACTTGTTAGATCAAGTGATTAAGAAGAAGGATGAATTCTATATTGGGCAGTCATTGTCTGTCCAGGATAGAAGATACCATAAATGTTAAAAGTAGCTCTCTCTTGTTCACCATTCAATATGCTATGTGTGAAAACGCTTCTGAGAAGAACTCTCCCCTTTTAAAAGCCAAGATCCTCTGAACCAGAGGTACATCTGGATGATGTGAATTTATTTCGGAGGATGTCAAGAATTACTAGGACAATCTTAAAAAATTAAGAAAAGGTAGTATCTACAGGAATGGCTAAGAATCAAAGAAGTCATCTATCACAATCATGAGGCTACAGCTTGCCTCCCTTAAATGGTCAAGACATGTACGTACAAAGGGACTGCTTCTTTGAACACATGGTCATTGCCGCCATCTTGATTTTCTTACCTCCCTTTGCCCCTGGAAAGGTCATTTCCCCCTTCTTTAAAGACCTAATGTTGTCAACATAGTAAATCTCACACTTATCAACCTTCAAATTATTGTATGCCTTTCTCATTTTATTCCTTTAGAGGGGGAAAAAAATCTTCTTTTTAACAGGGCAGGTCCTCCTCCAAAATTAAGTTACGTATTCTTCCATCTAAATATTCATCTCACATTAATTTGGATTCAGCCAAGTTACTGTGGAACAATTTGTCCATTAAGATGTTTTAGATTTCAGAAAGGGCAACATCCTTCGATGCGAGCTTTTATTTGATCAAGCTAAAATAATAACACTGCTTGGTTTAATAATCTCATCGGTCAGCAATCAGCTTCCCACAGGTTAGCCTAGCACAATATTAAACATTTTGTTATGAAGAATCCCTCCTACTATGCTTCCAGTTTTTGTTCAGAGGGCCCACTGCTGTGAATACCACATGGTATTTATTGTTCATCATTATTTTGCAAATACAGATAGGTGTCTTACTTTTTAATTCAGCAACACAGAAATATAGTGCCACATTTACTCAAAAGGAAGATGATTTTCGTCCTTTGAATAAACCACAGGAAAAGTGTGCTGGTGATCTTATAGTAGCAGATACTAAACAGATGCTACTGGAACTGAAAAATAATAATTTCATCTACAGTATAATGTGAGTATAATAGAAAAACAGAGTCCATCCTTGGACAGGCAGAGAGATTAACTTGCCTCGTTGCAAATATTATTCAAGTGTAGGGAAAACATCACATAAGGGATTAAATAAACCTAGCAAGCAATCACCCTCCAAGTTTTTAAGAACAAAGCATTCCAAGCTACAGTTACTTAACAGAATAACAGAGTTGGAAGGGACCTTCCAGATTGTCTAGTCCAACATCCTGCTCAAGCAGGAAACCCTATACCATTTCAGATCTGGGCATACTTTTTTTTTTTTTTTAGAAAACCAAGGACCACGTTTCAAAACGACAAGCCGAGTTACTTCTCAGCAGTTTCCTTTATTGTTCTTCACCTATAAATACTTTAGAAACTAAAGCAACTATTTGCATCTCTATAGATCAGGTATCTCCAAAATTGGCAACCCTGTGACCTATTTCTTTAAAAAAAAAAATCTACACTTGCGGAAAGTGTAGATGTTTTTGAAACTTGGATCAAATTTTGTACCTGTCCAGTTGCATCATCTCTATCCAATTTCTTCTTCTCCATTTTCTACTTTTCCAATGTAACGGCCTCTCTTCCCACTCCCACCTCTTTTTGGTGGAAGGAAGGAAAAGAACTTCAAGTTAAATGATATAAATTCAAAAAGGATCAAGAATAATCCACAGAGCATTAAAGTCTGAATACTAGTTTGCTTAACAAAATCACAATCATTTTCAAAGATTTCAATTTATCGAATACTTATTTTGGGGTGAGGGAAAGGGAAGCCCGAGAGTTAGTTTTAGCTGCAGTCCATCACTCTGAGACAATAAAGATGTTCTAGATTGCACAAGATAATAGCTTGCAATCATTTCTATTTCTTTTCTCTTTTTGGAAGGTTTTATGTCAAATCTGGAATTGTCTTCCTTTCAAGTAAATACATATCTTTCAAACAGATGGGAATAAATGAATGCCTCAAGCAATAGGATCTCCCCACTGTTATCTCTTCATTTCAACTCTGGGACATCCATCTTGAATGGCAAAATATCCTGAGAATGGATAGGAATTTTCTCTCATAAATACAAGCTTTGTCCTGAAATGGCTGGTTCTTGATTCAGGCTGCATGTTCCATGCTAAAGTATCAGCTTGAGTTAGCTTGATACCAAATGTTATGTTAGTGCAATTACCATGATTCTGTTTAATGGGATTTGTAAGCCATAGGTAATTGCTTGGAATGGCTTCACATATCATGCTAAATCAAATCCAGACTGTATTGTGAAGCTAGTTTATGGCGTTTTTGTTCAGCTTCTCCAAAGGTTTTGTGGTGAAAAATGTTTCAACCTTTTTTTGCACACAGTTTTTAACTCATCAGGTAACTTTCCATGCATGGATTTAATACGTTACAAGGATGCCAATGGATTGGCTGCCATGTTGGAAAGAGCTCTCTAAGTCATTGCTTTCAATTTTGTTTACACAGAATATGTTGAAAACAATGACAATTAGTATTCTGTTTATGCTTAAAATTGTGAAGCTTTTAAGGAATAAAAATAGGGAAGCGGAGCGAAGGGGAAGAAGAGGCAAAAGGAGAAGGAACAATTAGACAAAGTATTTTAAAGAAGTCTGCATGTAAATTTTATCTGTTTTTTTAAAAAAGGCACCTGTAGTAAATTTCAATCTATAGATCAGGGCTCTAGACATTACCCTTCTGACATTAGGGTTTGATATTACAAAAGCTATTTTTCAGTTACATTCCACAAACTTCCCCAAAACTCATTTACACATTCAAAGCAGCCAAAGATCAGAAGCTGTTAGCCTGAGGTTTCAAAAAATAATAAAGGCAAAATCCAGGCAATTTGAGGCTTGTTGAACTAAGCAATGCTATGGAGCACTGCACACCAGAACAACCAGACACAAGAACAGTTTTTTTTTCCTGAAAGCCATCACTCTGCTAAACAAATAATTCCCTCAACACTGTTCAACTATTACAAAGTCTGCACTACTATTACTATTCATCTTCTCATCACTCCTATCACCCATCCCCCCACCACTTGTGACTGTATGACTGTAACTTTGTCGCTTGTATCCTTACGATTTATATGGACTCTTTCCTAGTATGATTTGATTGCTTATTGTACCCTATGACTATCATAAAGTGTTGTACCTATGGCTCTTGACTTTTGACGAATGTATCTTTTCTTCTATGTACACTGAGAGCATTTGCACCAAGACAAATTCCTTGTGTGTCCAATCACACTTGGCCAATAAAGAATTCTATTCTAAATAAGTCTATTCTGTTCAAAGCAAATTGTCATAAGTAGGGCTGCATTTAATATTCAGTCCCGTCTCTCCTCCCAGCAAACCCTTTTGACAAAAGCCATCCAGTCTCTGCCAGCGTAATTGAGTCCAGCTGAGGACAAATTTCAAGATGAACCTGAAATCAATTTGCTATCAAATTTTCATGCTTCTCCCAGACTATCTGTGGCATTTTAATTACAAGCACCCTAGGCAGGGGGTACTACACATATTGACACTTAGCGCCTACAATAAACTTTATTGGCAACCTCTGCCTGAATGAGATACTCAAGTAGAATAACAAGAAATATACCAGAATATGTAAGCAGTTAGAATATCATCGCTGCAGTTTCCTTTTGTTCCAGCTGGCAAGCTTCTGAACACTAGGAAAATTTCCCCACCCACTCCGTTTGGATGAAAGGATGGTAGAGATTTAAAATAAATAAACTGTTGGGGATCTAGAAGACAGAAATGTTTCCCTAGTTACTGCTTTAAAGTAATTTTAAGCAGAAGCAAATTAAACGATTCTCCAACAAAATATTGTTAACTCTGAACAGCTCTTAGCAGATTTCATAAATATACACAATCTATTTATTTGTCAACAACAGAGGAGCAAGTACTTCCATATACAATCGTCTGGAAATTTGGGTGCTTTGTTTCTTTCTGACTGGAGAAATGGAAGCAGGAGGGAAGATAACTTGCAGAGTATGAGAAATCCAACTTATTTCGGTGCTGAGCAAACTGGTTTTCAAGATTCTTTCAACAGTCTTGTGCTTTAACTAATTTTGCATTGTCTCCTTAAAAGTTCAGAGAATCTTTATTTGAGATGTGCTGGGGGTAACTTCAAGAAAGATTTCACTTTACTTGTCATCTTATTCTCTGGAAAAAAAAGGTTGAATGTATCACTGTCGTTCATTTCCCAAATCCACTTTTTCTCTGCGTGCATGTCTTGGTCTTGTTTTGCACAAGCATTTGTATTAGACTGCCAACTTTTGAGTCTTCAGTAGTTTTGGGAGATTTTTTTAAGGGCTGTTGTCTGTTTGGAGTAAGGGGGAAGAAGCTCTTGTTTCAGCTATCCTAATGCTGGGAAAAGTCTAATATTAATAAAGGATAAATGCATACATATAAGACAAACACATGCAGAGCCTGGGGTCGGAGTCAAGAGAGGAATTAGTCTAGAGTTATTATACTCCCACAAAAACACTCTTAAGCCCAATTCCCCTTGAATTCTGTTGACTCTTATCTAGATCAATTATTAGTTGACTAGATTCTTGTGTATAGACGTGAATAAAGTTTAACTAGAATAAGTAAGCTTGACAATAGTAGATTGAGACAAAAATAGGATAGAGAATTTAAACAGCCAGCATTAATTTTACACATATACATACACACAAGATTGGCGTTATTAAGCCCCCAAAAACTAACTTACGCCTCAAATTTAGCTTTTTTACCTTTCACTTACTACAGTAGCCTTTCCCAAGCTATACCCATCATGGAATGCAACTGAAATATGAAAAGGTGGCCCGATCCATCACTAATTCAAACATTTAATTTTGCTTAATTCTGCAAATTAATTTAATTCTGAGACTTGCTTCAGAAAAAAATATATTGATGAATAAAAACGTGATTTGGGTCCTGTGACTATCCAAATTCATTCAGCAAATCTGACTGCAAATGTAAACATACTAGTTTAGATTCATTTTTAAAACAAAAAAACAAAAAATTGGATTCTTCCTGATATAAATTTACAAATGTGCTTATTGCAGAGGAATTCTTTTGATAAACCTGGGAGTCTGCAAATGACAATTAAGCCACAATGCCCCCTGGTGGTTGTTAAGAATAAGTGTTGTGACAAATTCTGAATGTTCCTAGCCTAAAAAGTCACTTCTAGAATTATGATGTGGTCTAATGCTTTATATATTTGAAATCCAAAGTCATCAAACAAGTTTGGCCATTAGCGTGAATGTCATAGACAATAAACATAACCCTAAATAGTGGAATCATAAAACAGATGAAGGCTACACAGCATGGTTTGCAAAAATATTCTAGTCACAACTGAGTTTGTTGTGAAAGTTTCTTCCCTTTTGTGTGTTGATCAAATCTTTGATCCAAACTCATAACTGGATTCTTTGCCTCTCTTCCTACTGTGCTCTAAGTGCAACCAGTCCCAACAGTTGAACTGGGAAAAGGGGGGAAAGGGGGGGAAAAAAGGATGATGAAAAAAGGAGGAACTTGCAAAAGAAAACAGTCTCTTTGCGTTATCAGCGCCTATTCAAAATTCCAGGGATTTTATTATTATTTTTTCAGCTCAAAGCACGATGTTTTTCTAATGCAAAGCAGCTGTTACCTCACAGGCTGTCCATGCAGCTGAAATGAAACAGGCATTGAAATCATCAATCTATTCAAAGAGAGGAATTAGCACAGACCACAATAAAAACTATTTTTTTAAAAAAAGAAAAACTGTTATCACTGCAGGTTCTTCCTTAGTAGCATGTTCTCTTTGCTTTGCTACTTTGAGATGATGATGATGATGATAATAACAATAACAACAACAATGAAATTGCAGCTTCCTACTAGAACACCAGCGGAACTGCAAAAAACTGCACTAACTCGGAACATCGTATATTTTAAGAAGATACTTGGTTGATACTTAGGACGCTGGCAGCAACCCCTATAACCCATTAGCACCAGTAACTGGTATCTGTGATACATTTTTAAATGTTCAGTTGACTGAGTTTCATGTTTAATGAATAAAAGAGATAATAATAAAAAAGATATAACTGTAAGATAAACCATCATTAGAAACAGGAAGGCAGGGGGTGAGTTTGGTCAAGACTTAGCAATGCTTTGCTAAGAAAAGTTGTGTGCATTTTGTACAAACAAGATTCTGCCTTGTATTAGGAAGACTTCTCTGGAAACAGGTACAACATGCATTTAGAGACTGAATCTAATCTGATAATCACATTTATTGTAGAGAAATTAATGAAGCTATAATGAAAGAAGTCTGGTGAGTGTCTCAAATGAAAGCCCTATTTCTTTGGAAATCAATAATCTGTCTGTCTGTCTGTCTGTCTGTCTTTTATCTCTTTCCAGAAATGGAAGGAGAACTAGACACACACCTTTTTCAGCAGAAGAGGTTTGCATCTGGTTCTTGTTTTGCTCCTTGTCATGCCCTTGTCAAAGTCTGAATCTGGGGAGGAAGACAAACAGCTGACAGGGAATGGGAGTGTGGCTGGGGAAGGGCAAAATCTGGCTTGGCAGAGCAGGGAAGAGGTAGAACAAGGGAGAGGGAGTTCAGTGGAAGAACCAGGCCCACCCCCCTCTTCAATCCAAGGCACGCAGGGAGGAACAGAGAAGAGAGCACATGGCTTATGGGGGAGGAAAGGGCCCTGATTCCCTTCATTAGCCACAGCTGGGAAGACAGTTGATAAGAAAGGCAGGCTGCATGCGGCGGGCTGCTGGGAGCAAACGTGACTTTATCTTGTATTGTCGTTGCTTATCTGGGTTCCTGGCATCTTCCCAATCGTGTGAGCTTTGCCATGCCTTCAAGTCTGAATTTTTTGCTCCTGCCCTGCCAAACTAATTACTTCAGTTTGGCTTGATTGGCCTTAAAGTTACACTTTGTGTTTACCCTGTTTTGGACTTAATTTTCTGTAGTCAAAGGCTGTTCCTGGGAGAGTTTTTCTCCAGCCAGAAGGTAACCTGGACATTGGGGGCAAAGTTGGAAATAATAAAGGGATTCTTATTATTTGACTGTGTTGCCTTTGTGCCACGCCCTGGGTCATCATACTTATGTACTAGTCTGCGATCAAGTTATTTTCTTCTTGCCTTATGAGAACTAGTTCCAAGAGTAATATACAAACATTTATTTTAATTTTGTCCCCTTCATAACCATAGTTCTCACTGCTTTCCATTCCCCCACTATGGAAGGATTTTTGTAAAATAAAACACCCATGATTCATTCACCTTTGATTTAATAAGAAGGTTGGAAACGAGAAGCGACAAGATAGTTCTAAATATTCAAGCTAATCATGTTCAAACACACTCTTGTTCATCTGTCGGATGTTGTTGTTCGATGGTGTTAAATATCTCGTTGCAGGATGTCAGCAGTTCCAGCAAAGCTATCTTTTGCAATTGACTGACGGTGGTTTTGTCAACGCTGATGTTGCTCCAGGTGTTTTGGATTGCACCAAAGGGGCCTATTCCTACTGGTGCTATCTTTGCTTTCTTTTGCCACAATTGTTCTACTTTTATTTTTGCAGGCTTTTGTATTTCGTGATGTTCCCCAATTCTGTCTCTTCTATTCTGCTCTGTTTGGGTACTGCCATGTCCACTATCCGGACTTTTTTTTGTTTTTCAACAATTGTTACATCTAAAGTATTATATGGTAGGTGCTTCTCTGTTTCGGCTTTTTCATTTTCTGTTGCTTTCTCTATTTTATTATTAACATTATCATCATTATCCCCCAACATCATCGCCAACCATGATATAGTTGGAGATCCGTGGGGTCCTTTGTGCTCTCTGAGCTGGGTTGTTTGCTTGCAGATATCTCATTGCCCATCTAGATAATATCATCGGCGTTGACTAATGTGGCTTTTCACTTTCTGTTTATATACTGTAGTTTGTCCTCCCGCTGTTGGTGGTGGATATGGTTTTCTCCTTGGGAGGTCCTGGATTAAGCTATTGTTTCTTGCTTGAACCCTGTCAAACCCTGAGCTACATATATTCCCTTCCATTGGATAATCAGAAAGTCATGAAGATTAAGTGAAAATAAACAGCATCAGCCTCAGACACGATCATTGCACCCTCCAATACAAGAGATTAAAGAGAAAAAGAGATCGGACAACCATTTGTCTGAAATGGTATAGGGTTTCCTGCCTGAGCAGGGGGTTGGACTAGGTGACCTCCAAGGTCCCTTCCAACTCTGTTGTTCTATTCTATTCTATTCTATTCTATTCTATTCTATTCTATTCCTATTCCTATTCCTATTCCTATTCTTATTCTATTCTGACTCATTCTTTAGTCTTCTTACTTGGGAAGGAACATTGCCAGTTTAAGTTTTTTAAGAAGATATGCTACATTTTTTTGCATGTTTCCCAGCTACAGCAATGTTTGTTGGACATTGTGCTACAAAATTTCATATTCAAAGGGAGTTCTACACCAAATCAGATTGGGGGGCTGCAGGTAATTCCAGAGGAATAAGCATCCAGTAAATCAAGCCGGTTATTCTGTAGCAACCATATTTCTAGGGATATCTTTTTTAGAAGAATTTTAGAAGGATTTACAAGGTAACTACATTACGAAATGTGGAGAAGAACAGTGAATTGAAGGATGGCTGCATTGCAATTTGTGCACCGGTTTCACGATAACAACTAAGAAAGTTGGAAAGTTAAAATAACAGCCAAACTTTCTCTACAACTGTCATTAAGCAAAAGAACAAGCTTTGTGTGTATGGTCATGGAACGTATCAGAGAATGGACTGGAAACCTTGTAATTAAAAAAACAACACTATTTTTGCTATATAAAGTCAAATCTCCTCTGATTAAGTTGAATCCTCAATGATTCATAGACACTTTTCTTGCTGACAGCATGGAAGTAGTTACTATTTTGTTCTTCCAAGATTTTAAAATTAGTTTCCTGGTTTAGCCTGCAGGCTTAAGAGTTTCCTGGTGATTTCCCTTTTACCGATAAGTACTAAGCAGATCCAATCCTGATTGGTTCTTCAAAATTGCTTTCTGTGACTTTTTTTCCTGGACATGCCAGAAATGAACAACGGACTGTACCCCCTTTTGCAACAGCCACAGATGTTCACTGTTACCCACACTGATGCGAGCAGTTATGCAACAAAACTACAATCCCATCACAAATTTAAACACTAGAGAGATTTAAAAATCTAAAGGCCTGTAAGATCACTCATACGTGGTTCATCATGCCTCATCCATGCATTGTTACTTTGCAAACTTCAGGACTGTCAGAATTCTCAGTTCCCCTCTCCAGAGTAAAGGAATCTTTCCTATAAGAAAGAGAAACGTAACAGGAATTTCACCATTGAATTTCATCAGAAATAGAAGCTTTACATTTTCATTATGTATCTTGAAGTCTTGAGGGAGACACCAATGGGGGTTGCTTTTGATTGAAAAAGAACACAAGCAATAAAACTGGAAGCTGAAATAGATACGGCAAAAAAAAGAGAGAGAGACTCTTGTCATTAATTCAAGGAAGGATGTATCTGAGTTTCATGAAGGAAAACAAAACCCCATTTAACTGGCTCAAAAATTAAAATGAAACCACTGCAATCTCTAGTCAGGCTGATATTTGGTACAGGCAAAATAGCCTTCATTAAAAGTTTGCCCAAATATAATCAGGGCAAATAAAGGTGCAGTTAAAGTAATGCCTAAGAGTAAGTATTATTGCTTTTTATACGTTATCCCCTCCAGTATTTGCAGCAAAATAATATGTATCTCTTTTCCCTACATTCATATTTCAAAAGGGAAGAAATATGATAGGACCAACATTTGCAGCAGACCAAAGTATTCCTATGGAAATTGCATCGGAATCAGAATTGCATCCATCATTAACTCTTTGCAGATCGAAGTAGTATGTCCACATTGCCTTCCAGGAAAATACAGCAAAGGGTTCCCAGTCTTAAATGGGCCAGCAAAAGGAGGAAAAATGTTTAACTTATTCCTTGGAAATTACTCCCTCAACTGTGCCATTACAGGAAGTTATACCAATCTGGGTAAATTCTAGCAAAGTGCATTTGATTCCAATAGAAGAGAATTATCTGTAGCTCAAAGATGAACTGTGAAGTTCTTGGTGCACCCTAAGGATTTGCTTGAAGACATTACATTACCCAACTAGGTAATATCTTCCATGCAATTCATGCCAACTATCACATCCAAACCTCACAAGAGCACAAATATCTACCCTTAAAATCTACCTACATTTCAAATGCATAGTTGCTCCGTACTGTTATTATTATCTTACTGAAAAATAACGGATTAAAATGTGGCTCTATTTGTCCCTTATGCCTCATATGCCACTAACTGCTCAAACAAAGTTTAATTTTATTCATAATTTTATTCATCACTGGTACTGCATGTTTTTAAAATAATTCACAGCTCTGGTGTTTCTTATTTTGATTCATAGTTTGTATACTGTTTCTGGGAATTTTATGCACTATGCTGCATATTGGTATGCCACACAAGATAAAATAAATATACCACAATTAGGGCAGATTGAGGGTCTCGTTAGTTTAATTATATATATTTTTTTCAAAAGGAAGAAGGAAAAAGGAAGGTTATGCCCTGACCTTGAAAGTCAGAGAACTTAACCAAAGAAACAGTGATCATAAGAAACCAGTCGTCCAATGTCATTGTTGTAGCACAACCTTCTCTTATTGGTAAACCAAAGTGCTCAGTTATGACAGGTTTATGACTTCTCAGGCCAACATCCATCATCATGAAGCAGTGTGGTAGGTGGGGAAGATCACTATAGAAACTTAGATGGATATTGTATATCATGGAAAATAGATCATATCTTCATAACAACTCTTTTGAAAGCCTTGTTTGCTAGGGATATGCACAAATAATTAAGAGACAAAAAGACGGACGGACGGATAGATGGATGGATGGATGGATGGATGGATGGATGGACGGACTCATCTTAAATCTTTCTCACTTCTTTTATCCCTTAGTTAAAGCAAAGGAAAACAAAACTATCAAGAAAAACTCTGGCTGAAATGAATTAAATAAATAAATAGGGCAGCTTGGCACAATTGCATGAGATGGTTTTGGTCTCCATAATGGGTAAAGCCACGTGGTTTTGGGGGGTGCAATAGGGTGAAGGGAAGGAGCAGGAGATGAATCTGTTCCTTTCATCCTCAGCCAGCATTAAAAGAGAAGGTGCAGCTCCAAATCAAAAGCACAATCCTTCGTTTGTGAGCAGATGTCCCCCACACACGGCAGGCAGCACCTTTTCAAAGCAGATCTGAACAAATGCATCGCTGGGAGACAAGTTTTCTCTCTGCCCATTAAAGAAAGAACACAGTATATATTAATTTAGCAGGCTGTTGAATGTTTAAAGGAGAATTTATGAAGCAGAAAGAGCATGCCGTGAAATCAAATGGCTTTCCAACTAAGTATGGAGAAAGCTTTCCCGACCTCGTGTTTCTCCTTCCTTCCCTCGCCCCTTGTCATTCCTTTTGATGGGAATGCAGAGACCGAGGTTTGCGTGACCATTTTGGTGTCTGCCTTTCCACACCAGTTAAACTCAAAAGGGTTCATCAGGCTAGAGAATCAACAGACAGGAGTAACCCTGCATTCCTGCTGCAAAAATTCACTTGACGTGTAGAGTCTCGGTACAAAGCAAGAATGATTACCACCCAGCTGTATAAGAAAAGTAGCCAGAAGGCTGGAGAAGTACACAGTTGCTGGTCCAATGAACCAGATCTTCATCGTTCTCCAGCTTGTCTCACACTACCAGAAAGCAAACATTGTGTCAACTTTGGAAGCCATATTAGCACCAGACACTTCCACACTGCCACATTCTTGAACCTAGGAAAATGGGAGGGGGAGTGTATGTGGTTAGACATAGTAGCATTCTTCTTCTAAGTCAAGGTCATGTTATTTCTGCACTTAGGTGAGAGAAAGTCTCAAGTTGGGATGGATGGTGATTTGGGCAGGTGATGCGATGATGGGTGCAGGGGGTGGATTTGTAGTTTTTTTACATATTGCAACGAAACCCGGAACTTTCAGATTCGGGATTCCCCAGATGTTCCCCAGATGTACTCAAATAAAAAAGAACTTTTAGGAGGATGTCTGTCTCGGAGTTATTTGTTGGAGTGGAGGTTTTCTGGAATGCTGACACATTGTCTTTTTTTCTGGTTCCCTATAGCTGCCTGAAGTTATGCTTCTGCTGCCACTAAAACTATTTGAAATGACTTACAAATTAAGGCTGAGTCTTGAAAGTACTCCTTGATCACAGATATGGCTTCAGAAAAAAAATAGGCAGGACCAGAAAACTCGCTCTTTTTCTGTTTTCCTGTTCTCCCGAAATGTCTTACCTCCTCTCCTTCTCTCCTACTCCAAGCATAATGATAAAAGAGAGGTCTGCCCAAACTGTTCTGTTTGTAACAACTGTGGTTGTCAATTGTGTCTGTGTGTCTTTAAAGAGCGACTTTAGCACGAAATGAATCCATAACACCCCAATTTCATAGCCTGGAAGCACCCTGTATGGCAAACTTCTTGAGGAAAAAACCCATCCTTGTTCTTATACTGATGTCCTTCACCAAGAACCACCAAGTCAATAAGACAGCATGACAAAAAGTGATTTGTGTAAGCGAAAACCAGAAAAGGGTTGAATGGGATTCAATTCTAAATGAGTAATCAATCAACTGAATTAATTAAAACGGGGGTGAAAGGAACAATAGAGACCATCAGTCCTCTCTCTCCCTCTGCTCAGTGTAGCAATCTAATTTTGAGCATTCTTGACAGATGGCAATCCAGCCTCTGACTAAACACTTAAAGTGATGGGAACCTATCAATTCTTTGGATAATAATTGTGAGATCTGAACTCTTGCAAGGTCAGGAGGTCTCTCCTAATTCCTCTATTTAGTTGAAGCCTACCCTTCCAGCTAGCCTGTCACAAGTGTTGTTTAAAGATAAATCTTTAGTTTCCAAATGTGTAACAATTTATGTTTTCTGTCACTTGAAAGTAGAAAGGCCACATCCACAGAGTTTGGAAAACAAGCCTTATTATTCTGGATTCAGATTCCAAATCTCTGTCCTATATGTTAGAAATGGGCATACTAATCCTGTCAGAGGGGAGGGAGGAGGATTATAGTCTGGACTCCCAGGAGGGAGGGGCTGCATCCCAGAGGAACAAGAGACAGCAAAGTTTAGATAATTCGTGTGAGAGAAAGAGGGTCAAGACAGCTCCTCCCTCTTAGTTTGCACAGAATATTTTAATGATGCATGTGATTGCTTTAGTTTGGTGAGATTTCTGTCTATAGGTAAGCACAATAAAAGAAACTTCTGAGAAGAAACCCAACCTGTCTTTCATGGTTTGTTTGTTTTTAATATAAATTTTATTTGGGTTTTCACAAAAACATAATACAAATAAAACATCTTTTTTTGAGAATAGCATGATCTCCGGTTATCACTTCTTCATATACATACTCAATTTCATATTCATCTTTCCATATCTTATTACTGTTTTAATATTTTCTCCATAATTTTCCCCTCCCTTGGTTTTCTCAACTTTATTTTTAATTATCTATCTAAATTCAATTATATATCTTTTTCTAAGTTTCAATGTCTTTCCAATCGTTATATTTATACTTTTATCTGTCCTGTTTCAATTTCATATTATCTTTTCTCATTGAACAAATTTTCCCCTGTAGTGACTAATTGGAGTATGATACCTTTATATCTTTTAATTTTATCCATTCAACTCTTATTTAAACTTCAATTTATGCCTTTAAAATTATAACATTCAATATAGTGCATAACTTCCAATCGAATTCTGCTTGGTACATTCTTAAAATACACACTATGTTCTTAAAAAATTTATATATATATATATATATATATATATATATATATATATATATATATATATATATATGACAATAGTAAATAAAACACTCATTCCATTCCAATTCAATTCTATCATTAATATTAGTTAGAATCTTAACATCTTTAACATTTCTTTTCAATTGAATATCATACTTCCTTGTGTCTTTCATGGTTTTTGGAGGGAGGGAGAGGGGAAGAGAGAGAGAGGGAGAGAGAGGGGAGGGAGAGAAAGAATACTCAAGACTACAGATAGAAGAGTAAATAAATGCATCATAATATCTGCATATCTTCTGTTTCACTCCCTATTTAGCAATATCTATCTCAATCAATCAAACCTTTATTACAATCAAAAACCCGCATAAGAATGGAGTACAAGAGATGAAAAAGCAGGGGGAAAAAAAACCAAGAGAATAAAATTACATAAAGACCTAAATGTTTTTTTAAAAATAAGTCTAACGGGAGGGATAAAAACAATAAACACAGGGAGATGAGCATAACAAACTAAATCTATCATAATTCAGAGCACACCGTAAAAGCAAACTAGGTGCTCATTAAAACGGGCTTGTGGCTGTAATTCAAAACTGCATCGTGAGTTCAGAAAAAGCAAAACCTGTGTGTGTGTGTGTGTGTGTGTGTCAAGTGTGTGTGTGTCTCAAGTGTGGAGTATCAAGTAAAAGAAAAACGTGAAAACTGGACAAAAAAAAATCCATGCAAAAGAATCTTTTTCTGGAATCAGAGTTCCGATCATTGCGTTATCTTCAGAAATAAATGTTCTAATAATCAACACTTCTATTCTTGCATTCAACAATGGATTCTGAATGTATTCTAAGCAGAAACGTATAGCAGCACTAAAAATGATCAACTGTATGCAAATTGGGTAGGCATTTGAATGGCCACCATGGCCATTATAAAACTTTTGCATTAAGTGCTTTGATTTCCCCGAATGCAAAAACTCTACTGATACAATTATTAGTTATATTCTTAATTTGAAACTGATCTTCTGCTTAAGTATGCATGATTACCAGACTGCATCAATTGTAACATCCAGATATAAATGCAGCTAATAACTCTTACTGTAACGATTAATCAATTTATGAATACATTATTTAAACAAGAGTCCAGGTAGAGCACAATACCTTACAGAGTGCATTGTCCCATTCAAATAACAGCTAATAGGATCAATACCAAACTGCAGAAAACTCTGGAGAATATGTGTGCTTGCATAACAAAGAATGAAACCTATTTCCTCCTTTTAGTCTCTGAGTAAGAAAATTATTGTTTGCTCCAAGTAATAACTTTACTGAGTGTTCAGCTGTTACATACCTGTTATTTTACTTAACTATCATCATTGCATTGCACTGTTCAGATCAGTGTTCGCCAACCAGTGGGCCAGGATCACTGGTGGTCCACGAGAAAATTTTGGTAGTCTGCAGAGAAATGTCACCCCCAAAGCAATTAATCCAGGCTGCGCAAGAACACAAGGCTGCACCGCCCACATGGCCCATGGGAACACAAGGCTTGCATCGCTTGCCTTGAGAACAACATGAAGTAGTGAGGGGAGAAAGGGGGGAGGGGGGAAACTTGCCCCACACACCCCACGTGCCTTGCCTGGCCACCGGGCTGCTTCTTTCCACTTCTTTCTTCTTCTGCTTTTGGCTACACGCAAGGAAAGCAGCAAAAGTCTTTCTTCCTCTCCCCCAAACTCCACCACAAATGATTCTTTGGGACCCTGCAAGGCATCCTTCTCCAAGAGGCTGAGCTGGCAAAGACTCATTTCAAGCAGAGTTTGGGGGAGAGAAAGAAAGACTTCTGCTGCTTCTGCTGCTTTCCTTGCATGAAGCCAAAAGTCTCTCTCTCTCTCTCTCTCTCTCTCTCTCTCCCTCCCTCCCTCCCTCCCCCTGAGAACAGAGCTGGAGATGGTATCCTGTGATCCCAAATAAAGAATGATCGATCGGTAGGAAAATGGGATCGGGAATTTTCCTGCACTTTTTTGGGGATTTTCCCAAGGTCTCTGCTCCGTGGGATTTAAAATTATGAGTTTGGTGGTCCCTGAAGTCCAAAAGGTTGGCGACCCCTGGTTTAGATAACTAGTTTTCAGGTTTTTTTTTCCTTTTCTGTTACATATTGTTGCGGTAACATTTTGTTTACTGGGAAGACTTTAAAAAAATAGACCAATTCTCTCTATATATATTTATCACAATAGGACCTGGGTGTGGAAAATATCCTTCAAGCTTACACCAGCTCAGGAATTTATATCATCATTTCACTCAACTTGAAAAATAGAACTTCTAACTTGCTGAACTGAAGACATCTGGTCCAAAGGGTGCTTGGGAAGTTCACATAAAAGTTCCTTCAAGAAGTAAAGTCATATCATTGACAATCCAACCTAGTATATATTGGTTTTTGCTTGCTTTGCTTTTCTTGTTCTGAAATTTCTCTTTTAAAATTCACCCGCTCCAAAAAAAAAAAATCTGAATCCCTCAAATGCAAGAACATTAAAGGTCTTTTTGCTATCCCAACCCTCTAGATTTCAAAAAACCACGGAAAAAAAGAGGTCTTCTTTTTCCTGTCTTTTGTGGTTTTAAAATTACAACAAAAAGTTGGAACTGATTAAAAAAAAGTTATGCTAAACTAAACATTATCTCAACAGCATGAAGGCACCAAGTGTGTCCATGTATTATAAATAGCAACTGAAATTAAACCTGAATAACCTGGATATTATGAAGGAATGGAAAGTTTATTTTATCCAGTCACATTCCTAAAAAAAAACAAAAAAACCATGCACCCTGCATTAACACATAGAACGCACAATCATTGAGCTGGAAAGGACTTTGTAAGTCTTCTAATCCAAACCCCTGCTCAAGACCTTATACCATCCCAGTTTAGTAATTCCAAAGAATGCCATCCTTGGTATCATTGGATAGTTCTGTTGATCTTTAGTAAAATGTTCTTTGTCCACATTCTTGTAGTAAGACAATAATTATATATCTCTTTCCTTCATGGACCTGGACAGGTCTACGTCAGGGGAGAGAAGGCAGATGTCATATCGGTCTCCTAAGAGAGTTATCTTACTTGTAGAAGATCTTCCCTGCCCCATGAAGCTCTACCTGATACCCATGTAGAGTCCTTTCCAGGGATGGGATGCTGCCCGGCTCTATAGAGCCGGTAGCTCTGAAGAGCAGCAGACACCGAATTGGGCGTTGGTTCTTACCTGACACGCCATTTCTCTGGGAGCCGTGAGGATCATCCAGTGTGTGGGAGGTGCTTCAGTCTGCGTCGTTGTAGGCTGAGCTTAATTACTGAGGATTGCTCCGCCCTTCATCACGTGGCTGCCTTGCAATCCCCAGTTTACGCGAAGTCGAGAGTGAATAGAAATCCTGGTCTCCTCTTACTATGCTAAAGGGTTCATTGGCCGAAACGAGACCCCACCAGATGGAAAACTAATAAGGGTGGGGCTGGATGATCCTCACGGCTCCCAGAGAAATGGCGTGTCAGGTAAGAACCAACGCCCATTCTCCTGGAAGCCGTTCGGATCATCCAGTGTGTGGGACATACCAAAGCTTGGCTGTCCCACGGGGGACTCCGTCTGGTCCTGTGACCCTGGGTTCTCGAGGACTCGCTGGAGGACTCTTCTACCAAATGAAGCCTCCACCGAGGTAAATATGTCTATCTTATAATGTCTAATGAAGGGAGATGGGAAGGCCCAAGTGGCCGTCCGACCAATACCAGCAATTGGAGCCTGAGTGGCCCCAGCTGCAGAGGTAGCAGCACTTCTGGTGGAGTGTGCCGCTATTCCGCTGGGAACCGGCAGGGCCTGGGACAAGTACGCCTTGGAAATAGTAGCGCTAATCCAGCGGCCGATGGTTGACGGGGACACTTTGTGGCCTAATGATATGGGTGAAAGGAGAGAAAGGTATTCGGATCTCCTGAAGGGTTGGGTACGTTTAATGTAAATGCGGAGGGCCCGTCTAACGTCCAGGGTGTGCCAGAGCTTCTCCCTTTCCCACGGGGATCGGGGCAGAAGTTCGGAAGTGTAAGATCCTGTGCCCTGTGGAAGGTTGAGTTGACCTTGGGCAAGAAGGTAGGGCCCGGCCGGAGAACTACCCGGTCGGCATGGAAGATGCAAAGGTCCTACCTCACCAACAAGGCTGCTATCTCTGATATTCGGCGAGCCGAGGTAATGGCCACCAGGAACACGACTATGTACGTTAGGAACTGGAGAGTGGATACCCTGAGAGGCTCAAGGGTGTTTAAGAAGGGCCACCAGGCCTTATTGAGGTCCCCGTAGGGTATCTGTGAACCGTTGGGGGACAAAGTTGGTGGTTCCCCTGAGGAAAGCCCTGATGCGTGGGTGGAGGGAAGGGACCCCAGATTGTCAAAACAATGACGGTTGAAAGGGCTGCGACCTGATGCCTCAGGGAGTTCGGAGAAGACCTTTCCTCAGACCCTCTTGGAGGAATGTCAACACTTGAACGATGGAGGGTGAAAGCGGGTTGACCTGGAACCCCTGGCACCCTTGCAGAAACTATTCCAAGTGGCATTGTATATCCGGGTTGTGGAGGGCGCCTGGCGGCTAGAATAGTATCGATAACCTGGTCAGAAACTGCCCCCTTTCTTAAGCGCTCCCGCTCAACCTCCAAACTGCTAACAGGAGCCACTGAGGATCCGGGTGCTGGAGGGGACCCTGAGAAAGGGATATCCTGATCGGAGGGATTTTTTAGGGAGGGGCCACCGATAGGTTGCGGAGGTCCACAAGCCATGGGCGCCTGGGCCAGTAGGGTGCCACCAGAATCAGTTCTGCTTTCTCAGAGATGAGCTTCTGGATGACTCTGGGGGCCAGGGCTAAAGGGATGCATATAGAAGCCCTGATGGCCAGGGGCAACGGAGGGCATTGTAGTTCTCGGCCTCGTGGGAGGGGTACCTCGAGAAAGCCTGGGGAGTCGAGTGTTGAGGAGGAATGCGAAGGGTCCACTAACGGGAGACCGACCAGCTTGGTCGCTTCCCTGAACAGTGACGGGTGGAGTCGCCACTTGGGCTGGTCCACCGTGGTCCTGCTCAACCCATCTGCTTGGGTGTTTAAGTCCCCTGAGATGTGCTCGGCTTTGAGAGAGAGGGGATTGCGCTCCGCCCAATGGCAGAGGCGCCGGCCTCTCATCAAACGGATGGACTGGTGCCCCTTGTCGGTTGGCATGGGCCTTGGTCGTGATGTTGTCCGCGAGTATGAGGACATGCCGCCCGCGTACCTGAGGGAGGAAGTTGCGCAGGGCCAGGTGGATGGCGCGGAGTTCCAACCAGTTATACTGCATGCTCGTTCTACCTGAGACCATGTGCCCTGAGGGAGAGCGAGTGGATGTGATTGCCCCATCCAGACAGGCTGGCGTCTGTGGTGAGGGTGAGGCGTTGGGACTCCTTGAAGCCATGTCCCTTGTTGATGGCGGGACTGGTACCCAGAGGAGAGACGTGAGGACCCTTGAAGGCACCTTGACCGTGGCCTTTGAATTGCTTCTGCAGGACCGTTGGAACGGGAGCAGGAACCACTGTAGGGACCTGGTGTGTAACCGGCCCAGGGAACAATGGAAATACATGAGACCATTTTACCTAGTAGCTTAGACAATTCTAAGGTGTTACCCTTCTTGAACGTCTGACTTGTTTGACGGTTTCCTGAATGTTAAGGAATCTTTCCGAGGAAGGGAAAACCTTTCCTCGAACTGAGTTAATGACGGACCCCAAGGGGTGATCCGTGTAGGTGGTAACAGTCAGCTCTTTTGCCAGTTTGCCAGGAACCCATGGTCTTGGAGGGCAGAGAGGGTAGTTCTGACATCCTTCCCTGCTTAGAGTCTGGGGTGGGACAGGACGAGGATGTCATCCAGGTAACAATGGAGACGAACCGGGAGGTTCCAGGGGGCCGCCAGAGACGCGAGGACCTTAGGGAAGATCCTCGGGGCAGGGGCCAACCCAAAGGGAAGAGCCACATATTGGAAGTGGCGGTGGTTGTAGCAGAATCTGAGGAATATGGAATGGAAGGGCCGGAATGGGAGTGGGGAGACGCCTTTGAAAGGTCTATAGAGGCTAGCCAGTCCCCCTGCCTGATGCCCAGTAGAATGGACTGTAGGGTGTCCATCTTGAACCTGCGGTAGATCAGGTAACGGTTCCGGCGTTTCAGGTCTAGAATCGCCCTCCATCCCCCTGAGGGTTTGGGAATCACGAAGAGGAGGGTAGAAACCCTGCCCCGCTGGGATGGTGTGCTGAATGGCTGAATCCATTGAGTTGTGTTTGGTGGGGTCCTCGAAAGGGGGATGCCATAAAGAAGTCGGGGGCGCTGGAATTCAAGCGAGACCAAGCCTGATGGTGCCAGGACCCAGGCATCGGAAGTGGGGAATCCCATCGGTCGGCGAAATGCCTGAGGCATCCCTCAATGGGAAGGGAGGAGCAGGGTCTATCTGGTGCGCCAGAGAGGCTTCCTTCCGGGGCCCGTGAAGGGCCGTCTGTGGCTGCCGCCCTCCTGTTCCTGTAACCTGGATCGGCTCGATCCTGGGGCTGGAATTGCCGGAAGGAGGGGGTCTCGGATACCTGGGCTGGAAGGGGACTGGTAGAAGGGTCGGGAGGAACCTTTCCGAAAGGGCAGAGGCTTTCTTGTTCTTAGCAGGACTTGAACTCACAGCGTCCTGCTTTGTAGTTTGGTACCTCAACCTCTACACCAAACTGGCTCTGTTCTTGCTTCAGGTTTCAGATAGCAATGGCTCCAGGGCGGTGCCAAATAGTCTGTCCCCTTAATGGGGGCAATGGCCAGCTTAACCTTGTTTTTTTATATCCGCCTGCCAGTGCTAGAGCCAGAGTAGGCGGCGAGCTGTAACGAGAGAGGTTATTACTCGGGCGGAGAACTTAACCGTTGAGGTAATGTACAAGAGCAGGAGAGACTATCTGAAATATCAGCCTTTACCTGGGATCGAACTCACGGCCTCCTGACTGTGAGGCAAGTGCTCTACCTCTAGGCCACCTGACAAAGGGCTGTGGTAGGTGGCGTCGGCGAGGGTTCCACTGCGGCCGTTAACTTTACGATGACCTGATGTGCCCTAGTGTTAGAGGGGAAACATGCTGTTTCAGTTGGCGGAGCCACCGGATCGAGGACCTGGTGAAAAGGAAGCGGCCATGGCCGATCTGACAGCCCAGGTGTCGCCTGATGAGCCCTACTCAACGGCAGTTCGGACCTCTTGTCCTCGGGTTTTAGAGCCTCCAAGGGGTCACTGGGGAGGACGAGGAAACTAAGCCAACGAAGGGTTCGCCTACCTCGGGGTGTTAAGCAAGTTGCAGAAGCTCGAACTGAGGTTAAGAACCTCTTGTCCTGGCTGGATGGCAGGGGGAGCTCTTATAGAGTCCAACAGGTCTGAAACTAGGTCGTGAAATATGAGTGGGGCCGGAATAACTTCCGCCTCCACCACGGGTTGCCTAAAACGGTGTCCTCTTGTCCCTCTGCCGGAGGGGGAGAGCGAGGAGGACTGGAACAGATAGGCCAGAAATGCTCTTGGCCTTAAATAGCAGGGATTTAAAATATGTGTGCTTTGAACAAACCCACAAGGTGAGTTGATGGGGTGAGGCCCTCGTCCCCTCGGACATGTCCCCTTCCTTCGGGACTATCTCCGATAGGGGTTCCCTTGGTGTATGGACCCCATTCAAGATCTTCCTCCTCCCAACCGAACCAGGTCCTCTATAGCCTTCTCCATTTCCCCTTCTGAGCGGGGCTGTCCCCATAAAGGTACCTGACCATGAGTGGGGTCCAATCTAGGCAAGGACCTGAGTGATGGCGAGACGTGTTCGGCGCCATCGAGGGGGACCGGACCTGGGCATCTGTTAAAGGCCCTCTGCTATCCCTGGCGGATAGTCTGTTCCATCCATGCCTGCATGTGCGCAGGAATCTCGACAGAGGCGGCCTCCTCCTGGCGCAGGCCAGCGGCCGTGGGTGTGAAAGTGGCTTCGAGCGTTCGTCTGGTTGTCGGTTCGGGCACCTGGTGTCCCTGTAAGCTGAGCCTGGAGAGGGAAGAGGAATCTGGAGGAGGGGGTGTCTGGAGGTAGAAGGAAGGGGGCTGGGGGCACTGGTTGTGCCTCTCTAGATCACCTGTCAATTCTTTCTCCAGTGCCCTATGGCGCCTTAGGGCGTCTCTCTGAGAAGTCTTAGAAGTTTCCTTAGAGGCTTCCTTAGCCTGACTGCGCAGGTGGTAGGACTGAGATCTGGCCTTCAACGAAGGGCCTCTAGTGGAATTGTCATCTGCCATTATAGAAGAAAGGACTATAGCTCCAATTTAAGGCGGTTGGCTCGCCAAGGGTTCGGCCTACAACAAAGGCCGGGTGTCCTTTCAGCTGGCCCGCGCCCTTTTGGAATTTAGATAAGTAAGTTCTACAATATTATTATTGTTATAATTATTGATATAAATATATATATACATGCTTATAAGCACTGTATATGTAATCCAATCAGTGTTGGTAATGCGTTATTGCCATGTACCAATAGATATATATGTATATCTCTATATAATATTTCATTATATTATTATTATTATTATTATTATTATTATTATTATTATTATTATTATTATTATTATTATTATTATTATTATTATTGATTATTATTATTATTATTATTATTATTTATTTTTCATATACAAGAAATGAACAGGGATCTGTTCAGTGCTCCCAGGAGGGAGTGACCTCAGATATAATGCTAAAAATCTCCAATTGGCCAAATAAACGCCTGAGGCTGGAGTAAGGCCTCTGGCAGCTGGAGCTCCCAGGCACAAACTGGGAGGGATAGGCTGCGATTCTCTGCTCTGAGCATGCTGCGGAAAGCCAACAAGATAGCCAATTAAATCGAATCTGCAGTAGCTCTCATAGGCTGGCAGGCCTACAACAGGAGCTAGCCCCTTCGCAGCCCAACGAGGCCTATTAGAATTACGCCCGTTATACACGCGGCGGCGCCCAAAATGGCGGCCGCCACCTACTTTTAATCCCGGGCCGCTCAGAGCGCACATAAGCCTCTCCGGCACACCTAGGAGCCGAGCGAGGCAGCCATAATTTTCGCCCTTGCTGGGGCGACATTGGCGTTGGTGGGGGGAACACCAGCTGCGCTTATCAGCGCGATCGATAAAGCCGCTATGAGAGCGGCGCGAAACAAGCGGCAGGCAAGGAGCCGAATTGAAAAGGGGGAGGATTGACGCCGAAGCGCGAAAACCGCCCGCTCTCTATCCCCCTGGGGGCGAAGAAACGCGCTCCCCTGCTACAGCCACCCCAATTGCGCAGAGGCTAAGGGAGAACCAGGAATAAAAGGCAAACCTGAAATAATAATGAGTATGCTTGAATCGCCAACGAGTGGGAGATACACAGCCTAACCTAACGAAGGCTGAGCGTAAACTGGGGATTGCAAGGCAGCCACGTGATGAAGGGCGGAGCAATCCTCAGTAATTAAGCTCAGCCTACAACGACGCAGACTGAAGCACCTCCCACACACTGGATGATCCGAACGGCTTCCAGGAGAACAGTTCTGTGCTTGCTGTTGCTTGGCCCACCCATCCGCCCGGACACTTACCTGTCCTTTATTTCCTGCTTTTCCAACCTCAGCTGCTTTGCGCGGCACAGTTGAGATTGAAAAAGCAGGAAAATAGATGGTTTTGAAACACTGCGCACCTGCGCGTAGTGCTTTTCAGCTGTCAGGGCGGCACAGCTAACGGTTTTTTTACACGCATGCGCGTGCAAAATGTAGTCACTGAACTGGTAGTAACACCAGTTGAATCCCACCCCTGGTCCTCTCCCCATTCCTTTTAAGTTCTGATGTTGAAAAGTTTTAAACTCCTGGTTTTATTTGCGACAGGTAGTTTGTTCATGGCATTTGTTTTATTCTTAGTTGTTTACTTCGTTCTGTTTTCACAAAGTGCCCTGGGAACAAATTAATTGAAAAGGAGTATACTAATCAATATGAATAAACAAATGCAACGTTCTTATGCTGGGGGGAATATTCCACTCACCCTCACCAACAGGGAGATTCGTTTACGGTGCAGGGCTGCAAAATCTTAGCCCTAAAGTTACACAGTACTTTGTTTTTTTGGAACACACAGATCTTTGCTTGCTTCACAAGCATCAGTAGAAAACCAGTTGTACCTCTTAACTTTGAAAGCTCCTGATGTTTTTTTTCCCCCTATTCTGGAAGAGGAGTACCGTATTTGTTTATTTTTTATTTATTTATTTGTATGCTGCCCTTTATTATTTTTTACAAATAGTTCAAGGAAGCAAAGATGTCCAGTATGTTCCCCTCCTATTTTCCCCCACAGCAACAACATTGTGAGGTGGCTTGAGCTGAGAGAGAGTCACTATTTACCAAAAGAAGAACAAGGATATAGAGATCAAAGAATGCCCATGTGTTTTATTTGTTCACTTGCACATGTTCTAGTCCCTCTTTCTCTGTGTGCGTGTGCACACCCCACACATCCACAACTCCACGTTCGTGTTTTTATTTTAATATTTTCATAGACTTTAAAATGCGTCCTCGCTTGAGTTTGATCATTGATCTGTTTCGTTACCAGTAAAACCTGTGAGAATGAAACAGCTTTCCAAGCTGTTTAGGGACAAAGATGATGTTCAAAGGGAACTGTGGAAAGCACTTGGTTCATGTCACCATTCCATGGTCTCCAAAACACTGTCTTTTAAAAAAAGCTATCATTAATCCATTGGCTACTACCATGGATTACTCTGAAGGAACAAGTCTTCCTATCAAATTTCCCATCATTACAGATGTAATGATGGATGCTATTCCAAGCTTTATTAAGGCTAATGATCTTGAATTCTTCTGGAGGAACCAGCATGATCCAGAACCGTAAAGCCTACAAACTTGAAATTTGGCACGTATGTTCGTCTTGGCTTCTAGGTGCTCACTAAGAAAGGATTTTTCGAAATGACCATCAGAGCATTAGTATTTCCTATATTATTATTATTATTAACACGCTCTGATGCTAAGGAGTTCTACATCCCTCCCCACCTGGAAAGAAATCTGTTCCAAATACAAAACACAAGCAGAGGAGATGACTTTCAGTTTTAGTTTCACAGCACCAAGCAGCTTTAGTACAGAACAGTTGAGCTAAGCCACACCCAGGCTCCTTGCTGACTCCTTCTTGCTCACACAGCAAATACTGTTTCAGTTTCCAAACAGCCTTCAACTTTCTCAAACATTGACAGGACGCTAGCCAGATGAATGCTGGTAGGCAGAGGCAGAGTTTTTTCCCCTCATTTTCCTCCCCAAAAACTAAGCCCGACCACATAGCTAGTATTACATATTAGCAAATGTGTAATGTGGTAAGATATGTGTAATATGGTAAATATGTCTATACTTATTAACCTTTTTAGTGTGTTAAGAATCCTAGATAGTGAGATTTTTGAAGTTTTTTAAAAAAGAAATTCAGAGGCCATAATTTTGTTGCCTACATACATTATTGAATGAAAAAGTAAATTTCAGGTTAATGATTAGTGAAAATAAATGTGTTACTTTTTCCCCATTCCAGTTCACAGACCCCATTAAATCTATCCATGGAACCCCTCAGTTCTGTGAACCCAAATTTAAAAACTCTTGATATACGGTATGTTCCTTTATTTACCTAATGGGAAGATTCCTTTTTTTTTTTTTTTTAGCGGAGTTAGTCATTGCATTACATTGAACAGCTCAACCAAATCTGCTGGCTTTACTGTATCCCATGATATATATATTTTTATCATAATTCCAAGCATCACTATATTTTAAACATTAGCAGCTTCAAAAAACAGGCTACCTATTATTGAGCAAGCCACAGCATTTAAGTGAAATAAATGAAATATTGGTAAGCACTGCAGACCACAGTATAAGTATGTGAAGGGGGTCATGGGTTAATCCCTATTGATTTTCCAAGTACGCAGACAGCACCACAGGGAGAAGCTGGTTGTGTTGGCAATCTGCTAGCACAAATATATTATAAATCTTACTGTCCACCTTCACAGATCAGAGTTGTTTACTTCCCTCACTAAAAGATTGTTAGGAAACTATACTCCACCACTTGGAAAGCATTCTTTTATAAGGGCTACAGTTGAAGATCAAATGCAACTATTTCATCTCAAGCAGAGGTTTATCCCAGGATCAATTCTTTTGCCATAGGCCTAACTTCTCAGCTGGCCTTAAATAAGATTTGGGGGAAATGTTTGGCCCATTAGAAACATGTAATAGGATTCACTGGATAATCCTTTCCATTCCATTCCATTCCATTCCATTCCATTCCATTCCTTTCCTTTCCTTTCCTTTCCTTTCCTTTCCTTTCCTTTCCTTTCCTTTCCTTCCCTTCCTTCCCCTTCCCTTCCTTCCCTTCCTTCCTTTCCTTTCCTTTCCTTTCCTTTCCTTTCCATTCCATTCCTTTCCTTTCCATTCCTTTCCTTTCCTTTCCTTTCCTTTCCTTTCCTTTCCTTTCCTTTCCTTTCCTTTCCTTTCCTTTCCTTTCCTTTCCTTTCCTTTCCTTTCCTTCCTTCCCTTCCTTCCTTCCTTCCTTCCTTTTCCATTCCATTCCATTCCATTCCTTTCCTTTCCTTTCCTTTCCTTTCCTTTCCTTTCCTTCCTTCCCTTCCCTTCCCTTCCTTCCTTTCCTTTCCTTTCCATTCCATTCCTTTCCATTCCATTCCATTCCTTTCCTTTCCTTTCCATTCCTTTCCTTTCCATTCCTTTCCTTTCCTTTCCTTTCCTTTCCATTCCTTTCCTTTCCATTCCTTTCCTTCCCTTCCCTTCCTTTCCTTTCCTTTCCTTTCCTTTCCATTCCATTCCATTCCTTTCCATTCCATTTCTTTCCTTTCCTTTCCATTCCTTTCCTTTCCATTCCTTTCCTTTCCTTTCCTTTCCTTTCCTTTCCTTTCCTTTCCTTTCCATTCCATTCCATTCCATTCCATTCCTTTCCATTCCTTTCCTTTCATCTTACTTGCTTACTTATTATTTTGACCATCAATTAAATTCCATGCCTTGGTACTGATTATGGTGTTGAACTAAGATAATAAAACCCAGGATCATTTCCATTAATAGTCATAGGGGTTACTAAGTACACTGGAACTAGTCACTTTCTCTCAGTCCAATCTACTCTCAAAAATCCAATTTGGGCCACAAAAAGAAGAGCAATCCACATCAAAGCTACCTTGTGTTCTTTTTTTTAAAAAAAATTCATTTCAATATATTACAATTACATTAAGTGCATCAATGTGCACACCCATGCACAAAAGTAATGAAATAATCTTTAAACTTGACAAAGTATATTTAAAATTAATCCACCTATTTTTAAGGCAAGATACAAATCCAACAAATAAGTATATATGATTTGACTAATAATACTTGCTAACATCTGAGAGTACGGGAAACATTTTATATTAAAGGAAATGTGGTGCAATGCTTTCTTCTGATTCCTCCTGGCAAATGTAATGGGGTAGGAAGGGTCAAAGAAGGGAGCATACTCAACTTTGGACATACAGGGGGAAAAAAACAAAGACAAGTCCAGTTGCCCTTTGAAAAAGCACTTTTGGGACAACCATGACCTGGATGACTGGAAATCTCCATAGATAGGGATGTTTAACTTAATGAAGAGAAGACTGGGGAGAGACATGATAGCAGTCTTCCAATCCTTGAAGAGCTGCCACAGTGAAAAGGGCATCAATTTATTCTCTGTAGCACCTGAGGATACAACAAGAAGCAATGGGTGGAAGCCTCATCAGAGGGAGATCCAACCTGGAATTGAGGAGGAATTTCCTGACAGTGGGAACAATCAATGGAACAGCTTGCCTCCCAGAATTGTGGGTGCTCCATCAATGGAGGTTTTCAAGAAAAGATTGGACAACCATTTGTATGACATGGTAAACAGACTTGGGCCTTGGATATGGGTTAAATTTCAAAAGTATTAGGCAAAAGTCCTTAGGTCCCATCCAACCCTACGATTCTATGAAATTCTTGTCAGGGATCACTCCTCTCAGATGAAATGAAAACTGTGGAAGATTTATTCTTAGAGCTTCCCATGTGGTGGGAAAGGAGACAAACCAATATGCTCTACTATAACTATAAGAACCCCTATTGGTTACTTGTACCCTCTAATCTGGAAGAGACTCTTATGTTGAAATATATGACTTAAGGTACAGAGGTTCTATTTTTGAAACATTATTGGTTTTTATTACCAATATGATTTTTCTCATAGGACAAAAAAACAATCCAAGACTGTAGAAATCAAAATTTTTCCACAAAAGCATCCTTTATCCAGTTACTTTTAAGAAAATTGTGGTTTTGAGACCTCTATCAAGAGCACTTCTGGAAGAGGCTTTATGGCATCACCAAACAATGCATCAATGCACCAATCCACATACACAACATAATTTTAAAAATTAATATCAATTGGAAATCAGAACTCTTTTTATTGGAACTAAGGGATAGACAATTAGAAAATAGTTATGGAAGATTGTGTTTATACGCAAGAACTGCTGCATGATCATTATATGCACAAAATGGAAAGACTCAGAAATACCCACAATGGGGGAAAGGTTGGTGAAGATGACAGTATTAGTGGAGATGAAAACATTGACTTGTTTGATTAGAGAAAAGACAATAACGGCATTCATTACAGAATGGAAACCCCTTATGGCCTTTCTGCTGAACCAAGAAAAAAATGAACTTGTGATTTATGGGTGTAAACGGATACAATATGGAAAGGAGGAAATGATATTGTAACCTTAAGCAGATAGGGTAAAAAAATCAATGTATTTATACCTGTTCTATGTTATATGTTCTATTGTGAAGATTAGAAGCTTCTTATAACTTTTTCTGTTCTTTTTTTTGTCTTCTCTATTTCCATCTTTGCACTTTTTTTCTTCACTTATTATTTTTTGTTACTTTCCTTACTTTTCCTTTGCAAAATTTGTATCATTTTTTATTATTCTAAAAAATATTTAATAAAAATTATGTACACACAGTGCAATGATTTCAACTATTCCTCCTTGACAGATTTCTGAATATCTCTCTCTCTGTACATATCTGTTTGAATGTATGTGTATGTATGTATGTACATACATATGTATGTGTGTATATACATATGTGTATGTATATATGTATGCATATGTATGTAGAATTGGTACAAAGCAGAGGGAGAAAAACAGATGAAATGACAATGACAACTGCACATCTCATAAAAAATTTGATCAATAGGACCAGGCGATTAATAATAAATTTATTTGATAATTCCTGATTCAGTGGAATCAAATGTATTTTTAGAAAATAGCAAGCCTGCAAAACAAATGTGCTATTTACATCTTAAAATGATCATTTAAGGGAAGTTTAAACTGCCCAAGAAGATGGCTCTCTTGACTGTGCACATGTGCTGTTTGTTTTTACATTAATGAACTATAAAAAGAACCAAAAAGGCCATAAACCTGGTATTGTTTTTGTTACAGCCTTTACTAAAAATAATACTGCTTCTATTTATCATTTATATCCTCATATAAGCAACTTCAGAACTGATTACACTTTAAACTATACATAACTTGCTGTGCTATGCTATGAGCATTTTTATAACTCAGTTAATATATTCCATATTTTGTGTTCATATTGATTATGAATATTTCTTTAGGGGATTTTATTGCTTTAAAATAACAAATGCTTTGTATTACATAAATGAGAATGGGAGGAAAATACCACTTCCCTCCTTTATACTTTTCACTCCCATGGTAACTGTAATCCATAAATCATTAGCACAAAATTTGTAAACAAACTTGATAAAAAATATGTTAATTACACTCTTACATACCTACACATAAATATATGATGCTATGTATTCTGACATACATCTTCTAATTTCGGTCTTTAATCAGGTGAGTTAAAGCCACCATCATCAGTCCAATTTAAGAAATTAAAACACAGATTAAACACTTATAACATAGGGTTTTTTTCTCAAAAATGTATTGTCTTTCTTAATTACTGCTGCAAACTAAAATGTTAGTTATATGTAGAATATGACTTTTGTATTAATTATCATGCAGGAAAAAAAATTAAAATCTTGTATTCTAAATTCTGCCTTGGAAATTAGTTTTTTTTTTTCCTTCCCTCCCCCTGTAATCCTATCACAGAAGCATAAGAGCATTGCAGCATGAACACTTTTAATTTTTTCTAGTTAGTTTTCAGCAAGCCCAGAGGTGAGGTTTAATAAGGATCAATGGTACTTTATCTGGGACAAGGCCACTTCACAGCATGCAAATTATACAGCAACACTTAAAAAAAGAAATAGATTTAATTAAAAAAAAAGTAGAACCACAGGCTCTGGAAATTCAATTAAAGGATTTATGCAAAGGTTTGCTAGGTTTTTATATGCAGTTACTGCTTATATAATGAGCTTTTCATATTAAAAATCAATAGGTAATCTAGAGTAGAAGATCATCCCCTTAAATACATTTTTGAAATCAATTTGAAAAATAGTCCATCAACTGCTGTGAGTACTCTTGCTGCTTCGATTAGACTAAGAGCAATATTTAGATTGTTAAAACGTGCCACAGAATATCTATGCTTGCATTTGGGTTTTCAAGTGGGCCTTTTTACTCTGGAGTGCCCAAGACAATCAAGCCTCAATTCAAGATCTTAAGTAAAGAATAAATGGTTTATTTAAACTTGAAAGAGGCGATTCAGCAAGAGAAGAATCGGATGAAAAATGTGGGAAAATACGAGGCGTGTGAAAGCACCATGTACCAAGGAGAGTAACAACATTGTGGTTTGGCATGCCCCCTCACTTTTCATGTTGAACTACATGGTGGTTATTTGAACATGTTGCTCAAGGACCTCTGGTCTAGTCATCAGTTACTATTAGCAATCTCTTTTGAGTCAAGGACAATTTCTGGTGACTTAAAGGGACACAACCATGCAATTGTATCTGTACAATATAGTAGGGCTTTGTTATTTATTTCTTCCAGAGTATTTTTTTTTCTGTCCAGGCTAACTGGAAATGGAGATAGAAATAGAAATAGAAATAGAAATAGAAATAGAAATAGAGATAGATAGATAGATAGATAGATAGATAGATAGATAGATAGATAGATAGATAGATAGATAGATAGATATAGCACTTAGACTTATATACCACTTCATAGTCATCTTACAGAGTCAGCATATTGCCCCCAACAATCTGGGGATAGATGGGGAGAGGAGAGAGAGAGAGAGAGAGAGCACTTATATACCATTTCATAGTCCTGTCTAAACTTACAGAGTGAGCACATTGCCCCCAGCAATCTGGGGATGGATAGATGACAGATAGATGGATGGATGGATGGATGGATGGATGGATGGATGGATGGATGGATTGGCGGGCAGGCGGGCAGGCAGGCAAAGGGACAGAATGGGACAAATAAGACAGACTCCAAATCTCAAAATCTGAAGAAGTATAGTAGCAATGAAAACCATCTGCTAGATTGTTTAATATTTTAATTGCCTGGAGTAACATTATTATTAATTTAGATTGGGGCAGTTCCCTAGCCTTCTTGTGTATACCAACCCCTGTTTTGAAAGTTCATATTTCTGAAAAGAGAGATTCTAAGTCATCACTGAAAAATCTTGTTTTTTAAAAGCTTCCTAGTCATTTGGGCTTGGAAAGTACAAAATGGTTGAAATGGCATGCTACATTATTTACAGCGATTGAGACATTCTAAGCAATTTTCCATGCATAGAAAAGTTAAAAGAAAGAAGTTATTACATGAATGTTTTTCCCCACTTATCAAAGCATTTTTCCTACCTGCATGAAATAAGCCTACAATCAAATAATCAGACTTTCTCAGATGCCATCAAGCTGTCTAACAAAATTAAACAAATCCAGAAAGTATATTAACCAAGAAATAAATTGCTTCTGCATCAGTCATTGAAGAGGCACAAGAACACAATTTCAAAAATACATCAAAGCAAAATGAAAACATAGGCATACACACAACTCTCATTTAATTTTCTTGCTGCTCTATCACTTCACATATCTAAATTTCAAAACTGTTTTGTCAAATTCTTGGTCATTGGAAAAAAACAAAACCAAGAGAAATATTTCCTGCTGCCTTCTAAAATAACTCCTAAAAATATAAATTAAAAAAGGATACAATAATCAATCATACTTCATTACATATTCTATTTCCCCAACTAGAAGTAAATCCCTACCACCCTGGGCAATTATGTTGGCATTTTGGTTGGGATAAAAAAAATAAAAACTCTAAGCAATCCAGAATCCCAAGACTTTTAAATGCACAGGAAGGTAACTACAGTCCTAGTTCCTAATGATAGAAGCATATGCTCTCAACTTTTTTAAACTGCATCCAGTTGAGCTATTTATCAAGACTGAAAAGTTTTTTTTTTCATTATTTAAAGCATGACAACAGCTTTCCACTTGATGTCTTGGAAGTACACATAATAGGGGCTCTACAGTCATTAATTATAATATCAGCTGGTAGATAAAATCACCATCATAGTTGCTTGGCGGTTTCATTTTTAATTGCAGCAGGTGGCATGGAAATAAAATACTGTTCTGACACAGGTGATCACCTGAGTAGTTCTTCCCTCCACAGGTTTTTGTTTTTGTTTTCAAATTGCCAGGTGCCCCTTCAAGTCTCCTTCAAGTCAAGCTCAACTCCTGGTGTCTTCAGGGGCACACTGATGTTTTTCTACAACAGCATCCATTCTTCCATTCTTGCTTTTTTTTCCAGCTTCCTATGTCTAACCTACACTGGTCAAATGCCAACCAAAGTCAAACTTGGCTAAACTTCTCAAGGTCTTCCAAGGTTGGGAAGGTGCTGGCACCAAGCAGAACAGTGTTCCTTAGATATCTAAATATATATCCTTCTGTATTACTCAGTAACAGAAAAGACCCTAAGCAATTTACACTTTAGGAACTGTAGTGAATTAAGAAACAATTACAACAATTCATTTGTGTTACACTGTTAAGGCATCCAAATTTTCTGAAATATGTGGAAACTGGACTATAACAAAATTACACAATAAGCTTTCATGCCTTGAAATCTAATCCCTCTGTTATTTGTTCTGAATCCACATCTGCACTGCTGGGAAAACAACACTGGGGATCAACTCTAAATGAACACAGGATGTAATGATGTCTCTTAAGTCAGACAATGCTATATTAACTACAAAAGTATGATTTGATAAGTTCTCCACCATGGAAACTTCTACAATTAAAAGCAGACATATTCCTGAATTCCAATTTGTGGAGACATTAATCAATTCATCCATATGCATAGTCTTGCTTTTAACCTCTAGCTAAAAACTTGTGGGAACAGATTTACAGATCCAACTGTTTGATTCAGCAAGGTAATTCTTACGTCCTCAATATTATTAGTGAATATAGAATGAAAATCCAACTTGTTATAAATGTCTGCGGAAAACTAACACACCTGGGAATTGGTACTTTTGTAATCAGCGGGAATTTCAACCCCTCCCCAAAATGTTCATAAAATTAAAAACAAAGAAAAACAGATCATAATTAAGCAAAGTGTTCTTTTCTTCCCTTATAATGAAAGCGGAGTTACAGTTATATATTCACCAAGGTTTTTCTCCACTTAATGAAGACTTTATCCATGAGTTTTCAAAGTCACTTTACAAAAGAGCATTCAAAAGATATTAAAGTCAGCTTAAACTAAGAAGTCTTTTTGAAGTCAATAAACAATAAAAAGAACAATGAAAAGACAGCCTTTGATCTTTTCTCAGTCTCAAGTCTTTAATTTCTCTTTTAATCTACTAGGTGCATTAAGTCTTGTATTCATATACTTTTCACCTGCAGAGTACAATAAGTTTGCCTTGATTAAAAAAAATGTATTAACGTAGTCTCATTAGCATGGATGAGTGTTATAGAGAAGTGTGTCCCACTTTTTTTAAAAAAAAAAAGTTGTAAAATGATTTTCTTTTCCTGCCCTCTTTGAAAATTTAAAAAAAAAAAAACACGAAATGGAATCGTTGGCTTTGAAATTCATGATGAGATCAAAGGGTATAATGCACATAGATTTTTCTCTAAGAATAAATTATTTACCACATACACGACTATATACTGGTCAATAGGCATGGTCAAGAAACATTACTCTTCTTCCTTGACCAATTATAATGCATCAGTATTTATTTCAAGTGCAAACAATATATGCATTAGATTTACTTAAAGGTATTGAAAGTGTTATGAAAGTTCCAACCATGCAAATTATTTTTAGATGGTATGTGACCTTTTTGGATATGATGGTAAACTATTATTTAGAGTTATGTACAAAACCAATACTCTTCACATACTCTTTTGGCCTGCACAGCACTATGCACTAAGCTGGAAAGGTACTGTATTTGGTTTTCTGTTAACAGCAACACGAATCCATTCATCAACCTCAATTTAGTCATTGCTCTAAGTCTGAAGCTAGCCAGTATGATTTTTTCTACAAACCATGTCTTTAAAAAATTGCTTAATCGGATTTGTGAATATGTGACTGATCAAAAAACAAGATGAAATGTGATTTAAGATCTAGGCTTGGTTTTCAAACTTTTCCAACTAGTGTAACTTAACCTGAATTTCTTAAGTTCCAGTGGAAATAGAAGATGTCCTAAGTTTAAAAATAAAACTGGGTATTTGCAGTCATTTTATGATTGTACCACATGAGGAGTATATTAATTCCAAGACTTGCTACTGTTCATATAGAGAGTATTAAGCTGTAATTTAGCAACTGAATTGGCCTGCTGTTCTTGAACTTGTAACAAGGACATCTGCCATTCATTCATTTCCCAAAGAAAATTGCTGGATCTTATTCAGGCAGTGAATAAGGCCATGATGGATGGCCTTATTGATGGATGGCCTGATGGATGGATGGATGGATGGATGGATGGATGGATAAATGGATGGATGGATGGAAGGAAGGAAGGAAGGAAGGAAGGAAGGAAGGAAGGAAGGAAGGAAGAAAGAAAGAAGGAAGATAGATAGATAGATAGATAGATAGATAGATAGATAGATAGATAGATAGATAGATAGATAGATAGATAGACAGACAGATAGACAGGCGAGAGAGAAAGAGAGACAGGGAAAGACACACACACACACACACAACACACACAGAGAGAGAGAGAGAGAGAGAGAGAGAGAGAGAGAGAGAGGTGGGGAAGGGAGACATTAAAATAGTTTTCGCAAATCTTACCCAAAATCATTTCAGCAACTGCAGGAACGTCTGTAAATTTATGGGTAATTATCACACCATACTTTGTTATAAGTAAGAAAAAAACTATGTTGTTCTGGTCGGTATAGGAAACATTTGTTTTTCAGTTTGTCTTCAAGTCTATTATTGACTCATCTCTGCAGTTTTCTTGACAAGGTTTTTCAGAAGTAATTTGCCATTGTTTCTTTTTTTAGGGCTGAGAGAGAAGGACTGGTCCAATATCATCTAGCTGGTTTTGTACCAAAGGCAGGACTTTAGTTCCCAGTCTCCTGTTCCTAGCCTTAACTTAATTAAACCAAACTAGTTCTCATAAAAACCCCTACATACCTTGAAAATTAAGAGTTTATTTCAAAAGCTAGCATATTACCAACAACACCACCTGATACCCAGTTATCTAGACCAACTACTCAGGTCAGCTTCTAGTAATAGTAGGTTTTGAAGATACAGAGCTTATTTAGAAAGATGTTGAGTAAAGGTGAGGATTCAGGTTATCCTGCTGTTCTGTTTTTCATTTCTACTTGTTATCCAGCCCAGCCCAATTCTTGTGACTCTTATCTATTACCAATTTGCTTGAATATTTAGTAGTTCAGATTCTTGTCAAGAGCTTATGCTTGCAATAAATCTTTATATTCATTTGAACTGCCTGAATCTCCCAGGCACTTAACACCAAGTATTTTTCAGAGCACTGGGCACAGAACACACATAAAAAGGTCAACTGTTATATAACAGAAATCCAGTGTCATTCCAGATTATAACCTGAATTGGTAGAATTTTGTTTCTTCTTATGAAAAGGCCCTTCACTGAGATAATGAAAGACTTATTAATATTTATTTGAAAACTTGTATGTTTTTCCTTCTCTTTCTGTCTATATCTATCAATCTATATTTACATTGCTATATCTATATCGAGGGGGGTATGTTCTCAATATTTTTTTATTTATTGTTCTTGATATTTAATTCTTTTTTTCTTGTTGTCTTTTCTAAACTAAAGCAGTAAAAAAGAAAGTGGGGCATTCACACAAAATGCAAATATGTAAACGTTTAAGGCATAATAAATAGGTCCAACTTCCCACACATTATGACTTAACTATACATTTTTTTAAAATCTAGTTATTAAGAAGGTTTTTTTTGTTTTTGTTTTTTTAAAAAGCACTTGGCTAAATTCCAGTTGGGTTTTTAATTGATCTGGATGAGCTCTGACTCACATCATCTACAATAAGACATTTACAGGGTTTTCTTGTGAAATGATCTATGGACTAAAAGATTTAGTCTCATCACAGACTTATTATTTTTTTAAGATGACAAAATGGAAAGATAATGCAATAATTAGCTTGCATTAGAGAAAAAAATGTCAATTTTTGAAAGTTAGAAACTTTGCTTAAACGTAACATGTAGGCATTTATCCAAATGGCTTTCTTTCTAGTAGCCTTTTGTAGGACAATTTAAGATCCTTAAATACACACTGCATGGTGTAAAATTTACATCAATGACAAATGCTGATTTTCTAATTAGAAAAGAGTAAGAGGAAAAAGTTTTGGAGAAGAATGAGGTAGGACCAAGAAATCAGAGTAACAGGGGTATTATTGTGCATGTAATAATTTGCAGAATTTTCACAGTGTGTGTTTTCTGATTCCTGTAAATTCAGCGAAAGCGCACATAGAACAGTCTACCGAAATGTTCCTCAAGAGGTGTTTTTCCATTTAAGTTGGAGATATGGAACCTGCATGTCCAGAGGCCCTCTCTGAATCCTCAGAGATGTTAAGAGGAGTTTCAACTCAGCCATCTCTTTAATGCTGATATTTTTGCATCCACTGGGAATGTCTTCCCTGCTTCTGGCTGCCTCTTTCAATAAGTATTTGTGCTTGTGACATTCCCCAGATGAGCCATTACAATTGGTAGAAATCTAGAAATAAAACGTTACCACTCTATATGCTCATTTCAGTATGTCTCCTTTGCAATATGACTGCAATATAACTTCCTGGAGTGAAGCTTCAAAGGGCACTAGGCTTTCTGAGTTATGAAGAAGAAGAAGAAGAAGAAGAAGAAGAAGAAGAAGAAGAAGAAGAAGAAGAAGAAGAAGAAGAAGAAGAAGAAGAAGAAGAAGAAGAAGAGGAGGAGAAGGAGAAGGAGGGAGGGAGAAGGAGAAGGAGAGGAGGAGGAGGAGGAGGAGGAGGAGGAGGAGGAGGAGGAGGAGGAGGAGGAGGAGGAGGAGAGGAGAAGGAGAAGGAGAAGGAGAAGAAGAAGAAGAAGAAGAAGAAGAAGAAGAAGAAGAAGAAGAAGAAGAAGAAGAAGAAGAAGAAGAAGAAGAAGAAGAAGAGAAGAGGAGGAGGAGGAGGAGGAGGAGGAGGAGGAGGAGGAGGAGGAGGAGGAGGAGGAGGAGGAGGAGGAGGAGGAGGAGAGGAGAAAGAAAGAAGAAGAAGAAGAAGAAGAAGAAGAAGAAGAAGAAGAAGAAGAAGAAGAAGAAGAAGAAGAAGAAGAAGAAGAAGAAGAAGAAAGAAGAAGAAGAAGAAAAACCATCACTTTTCTATCTTACTTTTCAGACAAAGCCAGTTCCCGCCCAAAAGAAAACCCCTTTTGATTGAAAACCCACAAAAGATGTTGAAATACATTAAGTAAGTACTGGGAAATTTTATATCAGGCTATTTCAGCTGTTTGAGAATGATGACAAGAGTACAAATTGCACACTTGTCTGCAGAGAACTGGAAAGTATGAATACAAGCATCTGTTGTATTTCGGTGATCTGTTATAATGGTGCATAACAAAAGGAGATGAAAAGAAAATACACCCACACACCCACATACACACAAACTAAGTGCATGGCAAAGCTACTATTTCTCATAAGAAGGCATTCAGGAATTTCAGAAAGAATGTTTAGAGGAGAGTCAGGATCCTTGCAATTTGTTCCAGATTCCCATATCTAGGAGAAAAGAGTAACCCTTGTAGAAAGGAGTAACCCCAAACAGGTTGAATATGATTAAAATCCTTCATGTAGTTTGGAACCCTGCTTAGAATATTGCAATGGAAATCAAATAAACAACGATGAGATCAAAGGTGTTACTTGGACGTTTGTCTACATGCCTGGGGGAAAAAGGAGTGAGATGGAATTAAAAATGATGAATGACTAAAAGCATTCTCAAGTTTTTGAGGAGGAAGGAAGCTATCTCATCAATCCTATCACACCAGATGGTTTGTGAAGAAATAACCCTTCCCCTTTAGGGTAAACATTTTGATGTTCTTCTTTATGCCTACAATCCCCACGAAGTGTCCCATACTTGATCTAGCTTTTATATAGCTAGGAATATCCTTGGATCGTATGTTGATGAAGATTGTCAGTCATCCATAGAGAGTTGTCTGGAAGTTGAGTCATGGGAATTGAATTTCTTCTCTTGTGGGTTCGAAGTGTTTCGCTGCTTATCCAAGTTGCATCTTCAGATGGAAGCCTAGTTGCCATGACTCAACTTCCAGACTCCTTGGATCCTGTCTTCTTTTGCTTTCTCCTCCTCTTAATATAATCCAGTGGCCCGGGAAAATCTTGTTCAGTAAGTTATCAAAGCAAATGCTGCCTCACCTAAGAATATAGAACCAGTTAGCATTAACATAGAAGCTACCTTAGAATGCAATGTATGGCCCACAATAATAGGCTTTTATTCAATGAATTGTTTCATTTATTTTATGTTTATGTACAAAACAAGCAAGTTGCACAAAACATTTTTTAAGATTAGGAGAGGTCACAGCTTTCTAGCCACTACACCACACTACATCACTTGCATTTGATTTATATCCAAGCTTCCTACCAAAATCAGTTTTCAAAGCAGCTAACAATGATTAAAACATTTCTACAATTCTTCTCTAAGAACTATCAGAGCAGAGGATAAACATTTGTTAACTAAGTGATGAAGAACCATCTCTCTTTCATCATCTACCATTTTAATATTTCCCTTGCCCTATCTTTTGGTTATCCCAAGTTCTATTCCTAAAGAAAGCTGACCTGTAGTTAATTCGTGGAACAGAATCCTCTGACACAAGCTTTAGAAATAATGCCCTGAAATAGAATAATTATTATTTTATTATTATTAATAGCTCACTTTAGCAAGGCTAAATACTCATATCTTCAAAAATATATGATCCCTCAATGAAATAAAAAATAAATAAATATTATGTGTCTATGTGTGCATATAGAAACACATGCACAAACTCTATTTAAGACAATACGTACCAACTTTCTACCACATGATTTCAGAGTTAAAGCTCACAAGTTACATGCTCAGCTAAGTCTACAGACAGCACATTAATGTCAATTTACAGTGGATGTGTTTTGATGAGCCTGTGATTCTTTTCCCTTCACTAGCTTCCACTCTGCTTCCTCTAACAGCTGCCCAATAACTATCTAAAGACATTACCTAATTGCTTGGAATTGAAATTTGGAGAACACACATGACTCTGTGTTGGAACACCAGCTGGCAGTTGAATTTAGTACACACCAGTTTGTATTGAGATGTCGTGCTTTTCCAGTTCTAATCGCCAATTATGACTCTATTAGCCCTCGTTGGCAGTTCATCTGCTCCTGCATCAGCTAAGGGGGACTTCAGAATGGACCTCTGAACTTCAGGTTTCCGCTTCGCTGAGTCCTTAGTGCAGCGGCTGTCATCAGGAGACACCGAGGAGGGAAGGCATTGTCTCCACGAAGGTAACTACACCCGACCTTACAACAATTTACAAAGAAAATACCTGCCTGATGGTGGCATGAGCGCCATTTCTTTTACTGACTTGCAATGGCACTGCAAATTAGAGGCAACGGGATAAATCTATGACCAGCTCACTAGACACTTCATTAAATCACTGTTCCCTTGCCTTGTAGAGCACTAATAGAATCACAGTTCTCATTAGCTACTGAATAAAAGATCAATCACGTACTCTGAGAGCTCTTGCTACAAGCTTCCAATGGAAACATGGAAAAGAGAGGAGAGAGAGAAAGAGAAAGAGAAAAAGAGAGAGAGAAAGAGAGAGATAGGATCATAAGAAAGACGCGGAATGGCCTCTCCGCAAGTTGGTTCAATTACCTTTTCCACAACAGGCTGAGAATGTAATACTCCAAGGAACTTGTTAAGCCTCTTCTCAAAAGCTGCTCTCTAATAGATAAGTACCAAGTCCTGGTCAAAAGTTCATAATGTGCATATGTAAAAAGGTACTAAATTGCCTGAAGGCTAAAACCAGAGGAGTTTAATTGCAGCAAAATGCCGTAAATGGTCTACTGAGGATCCTTCTTTGGGATCGAGGCTATATCAGCTGTTGGGAAAATTTGGAACATAAAAAAAACTGTACAATCACCCTTGGTTAAGTGGGACTGAAGATACTGGTTGTAACATTTTGCACCAGTCCTGGGTTTTAAATGATTAAAAATAGAAAGGGAAATTCACAGGTTCCCTTAATAGAAATACAGAATTAAAAGAGTCTACCGTTCATAATTCATCATCATACAGCCAAAAATGCAAACATTAAACAGGAATACATATTCTCAGAGTGCGGCAGGCATAAATCTTGGTAAGCAGAATAAGATGTTTGAAATAAAGCCTTAGCTTTATTACTTCACACACACACACACACACACACACACACACACACACACACACAAACAGTGTGCATGTGACAATTTTTAGCTAGATCCTATTAGTTATTATTGCAGTAGGTGCTTTGCTGACTATATTCTCTCTCTCTCTCTCTCTCTCTCTCTCTCTCTCTCTCTCTCTCTCTCTCTCTCTCTTGATAATTTCATTCTATTTTACCAAACATTGCATTCTCTCCAACTTCGTTTGCTGACATAAGGCACATTCTTTGGTGGTGAAATATTCATTCATTCATTCAATTGCTATAGCTGCCCATCTCAATTAGTCATTTAAATATCCCAAATCAATTTTCGATAATAATGTGGTGGCTGGGTGTTAATAGTGTTCTAAGACACCAAGCACCATACGTCATAAAACACTTACTGTTGTGGATTTCTTGATAGCAACAAAAAGTCATATGGAACCCTCCACAACAAATAACACCTTCAAAAGAACTTGGTACTTGCTCATTAATTGAAGGTTTAAAACACTTTTGTGGCCCTATTAGCAGTAACCTGCTACATCATTTTCTAATGAGAAGTGCTCAACCTTGGTCGAACAAACTATACATAACACAAGGAAGAGGCATTTCTGAACAAATTGTATGCGTATCAGTCTATGTGAGTATATAAACACAGATCTCCTAATGTAAAACATGGAAGTGAGTGATCTCAGCTTTAAATTTTAGCCTGCCCTGAGCAGTTCATAATTTAATAATTAATTATAATTTAATTTGCATTGTTTTGCAAGCAGCAGGATATTAAATGCCGGGTCCCTGTGGTATATTATTTTCTAGTCTTCCTCCCAGTCCTAACTCAGCAGCCTCTGCCTTTTAAAAAATGACAGTTAACATTATGATCTGGTGGCTTTGTTCTAATGCAAACAAACAAAAGAATAACTGGTTCTGCTGTAAAGTGTCAGCCGCAAAATCTTTTCAATGGATAAAAGGGGCTGGGATAAAGTTGATAATTCATTTACTTGACCTCGAGAGAATAGTTTTGATGAAAGTGTACAGAAGCAGAGCTGTGGTGGTAACAGCATTTGTTGCGATAAATACAACTCTCGGAAAATGACAAACCAATAGCATCTGACAACAAAGTAAAAATATAACACACACTTTCATCTGTTTACTCTTGACATTTGGTGCTGAAACATGGCCAGTTATTCAAGCTGGCAGAGAAGCGCAAGTCACCTAAGACCAGAAAGGAAATATCACTCTTTTAAAAAGAAAAAGAAAAGAAAAAGAAAGGGGGTAAAGAGGGAGGGAATGTAGGAAATTTGGAAGCAAGGAATAATTTCAAAATTAAGTAAAACTCAAAAACATTCAGGCGCAAATGTGTCTCTAGGAGGGTTCTATAAATTAAAATCTACGAGGCTATCGTGTTTCCTGTCTGGTTACCCTGCACATATAATTATTTGCTCCAACACTTTCCTAACTTAATCAAGACTGACAGGTTACAAAGTTGAGCTTTGTCCAAACTAAAAGCTGTTTTACTTATCACATACCAGACAGTATATCACATCGGTTCAGGAGCCAATCTTGGCTTTCAAACAAATCGCAGTGAATATGTGCCATTTTCAATCGCCTGTGAAAGCTATTGTGTATGGGAATGTATCTGGTACTACCTTCTCTGGATATTTAAAATATTTTCTCTAGACAAATAGTAATAATGACGATGATTGGAATTAGAAAAGTGTTAAGCATTATAACGATGCCATCTTACCTTTAAGAAAACAAAGAAGTATGTCATTATTTAAGGCATGCCATAAACCAATGGATCTTACCTTTATATATTTTAATCCTCACCAATCACTGTCAAAACCTAGGTCCCGCAGGGTAGGAAGAAATACCGTACTATTTCCATGAATAGTATTGCGGTTTGTAAATCACTGAAAATGTTTATAAATTCAGTGATTTACAAACTCCAACACAGATTATTATTGAGTCCATCTGTTGCACATATAGCTGAGAACTATTGCCATCACAGACCAATCACTTTATATAAATTCTCAGAGATAGTGATTTGTCCAGAGAAATGAAACAGCAAGAGCCGAATAACAACTAAATAATAACAGATCAAGAAAACTAGAACTACAAAATTAAGTATAATTAAGGGGAAATATTTTTTTATTATTTTTTTTCTCCAGATTCTTCACGAATTTCTCCCCACCTGAGCTGAGATGCCATTAATAGAAGCTGTCAATTGACTTTACTGACTTGGTTCCTCTCCTCTCCCCTTTCCCTCCCCTGTCCCATCCCATCCCCTCTCCTTCCCTTGCAATAAAGGAGAATAAGGAGTCCATCTGGAAGGTTCTGCTTCAAAAAACAACAGTTCTTCTCAAGCAAACTTTGTACATGCAGAATAACAAAAAATCTATTTTCTACATGAACAAGTCTTTCTACGCATCAAAAATGGCCTATTTGAAATGTCTTTTATCACCAAGGGCTTATATTTATCTCTTTTCTGGGAGAGCTTTTTCCAATATTATAATTCCTCTCTAGTAGCAGCTATAGAAATAATGTTTCTCCAATTAATATAATTCTTCAAATACTGTAATATGGATTTCTGACACACAGAGAAGAGTTGGTTATATCAATACTGATATTAAGAAACTGCAAAAATATGGTGTCACTAAAATTATGGATGGAACATGACTATGTTTTTTATATTTATCATCCTGATACCAGGCAGAAATTGATAGGATTTATCATTATCTAACTGGCCTCTGCAAACAGGAAACAAATTTTTGCATGGTACCTCCCTCTTTCATTGACAAAAATCTCAAGAGACATAAATACACCTGAACCGTAAAGGTATAAATGCAACATTCAAACATAGTGACTTTTTTCTCTCTATTTCTCCACCTTTATTTCTATAATAATTAAATAAGAACTGGGCTAGATAAATGTGTATTTTCACACTAAGCCCTAGGTGATCAATTTATTAATATTTATTCACCTTTCTCCATGAAATGAGCAGAACAATTGAGTAGGATCAATCATTCCACCACATACAGTAAATAATTTTAGATAAATTCATACAAGTACCTGTAGGAACTAAGCAGTATATTACATTTATTTCAAAAGGTTATTTCATGATATGATGTTGTATACCAAACTTATCTAAGTTAAAACAATGTCCATATATTAAAATTCAGTATACTTCAATATGTTTAAAAGTAGCACTGAGGATGCCAATTACAGTCAGCAGAAAGAAGATGTTATCATGTAACTTTCACAACCGTCGCCTTCATAATGGTATTCTACTTAAGTCCAAGAGGAAGACTAAGTGCAGGGACTCTTTGGCCTCTAGATATTTCAGGAAATCAATCAGGACCTCTCTAATTTGCTTTTCACTACTGAAGAAATGGTGAATGAAGATGGTTCAAAAGCAGAGCTGACAAGCTAGTGAGTAGATGTGCTCTTCAATAACTGCTTTTGGGACATGGCGGGGACTTGACATCTCCCACTAGTGCTGAAGATAGCGGTTCCTCAAGAGCTGACCATAAGACTATATTTGAAGATACTAAAGATAAAGATTGTTAGAAATAAATGGAAGGAATATAAAGTTGGTTTACTTGATCAAAGTTATATCTGTTAATTCTTAGTGGACTTTTTCTGAAATCAATTAATCATTTCAGTGATGAAATGATGAGTATTTATTTCCAGATAAGAGGCAGCATATGGGAGAAGAGGCCATTGTTGTTGACAAAGTGATAAGTTATTAAAATTGTTTATATATTTTGATGAAGTGGAAGTCACTTCTTTATACATTCCTTTTTTTTCCTTTTACTATATTCTTGTTTTTCTTTCTTTTCTCTTTCTCTGTTTTTTTCTTTTGTACCTCCTACTTTTTATTGTTTAATTTGTATTAGTTCTTATTACTGTAATTCTAAGCTTTAATAAAAATAGTTTTATTTATTTAAGGAAACGCTAAGCACCCAAGGGGATGAGGTGGCTCAGTAGCTAAGACGCTGAGCTTGTTGATCAGAAAGGTCAGCAGTTCAGTGGTTCGAATCCCTCGCACCGTGTAACAGAGTGAGCTCTTGTTACTTGTCCCAGCTTCTGCTAACCTAGCAGTTCGAAAGCATGTAAAAATGCAAGTAGAAAAATAGGGACCACCTTTGGTGGGAAGGGAACAGCGTTCTGTGCACCTTCGGCATTTAGTCATGCTGGCCACATGACCAAGGAGATGTCTTTGGACAGCGCTGGCTCTTCAGCTTTGTAATGGAGATAAATACCATCCCCTAGAGCCAGAAACGACTAGCACAAATGTGTGAGGGGAACCTTTACCTTTTTAAGAAATTCAGTTGGAAAACCAACAACGTTGGTAAACGATTGCTGGGATATTTAGTCAGGTCAGAGTTTCTGGTGGCTTTCATGGGCTTTCATGCCTACAATTTTCACAATAATAGTCAATGTGTCTTTGAGGAACATCAAGACAGTCCTTAAAGACCATACTGAGAGGTGGGTTACTTAAGCATTGCAGGGCAGTAGTCATAAGATAATATGACCACCATACCCCAAAAGGAGAAAATAACTTAAATGCCATGTGTTTATTATGACTGTCCAAAGGAGAATGTTATGAATGAAATATAACAGGACAGACAATCATTTCACTTTTGCAATATTTGCATTTAAAGAACAGCCAAAGTGGGGGGAACCCAACTATACTGTAAGAACATTATGAAGTTTTTGAGCTTTTCTGCTTCTTTTCTGGAACATGGAAAATATTTTGTCAAGGCTTTGCTCTAAAAGAAGCAACTTTCTGGCTCAGGTTACTTGGCCCTTCCTACTGTTTATTCACTGTCTTTTTTTTCCCCTGCAAAGTCAGAGGAGACTTTTTTCAATACTTCAAATAAATAAAATATCCAGCTGCACAAACAGTATACATTCAGCTAGATTACTTTGGCTTCTTATGGAATATTTGACTTTCCTCAGAATGTAAATGATTAAAGAGAAGCTATCACATGAAACTGATTGGGGAAAGGTTTCAAAAGTGGTATTGCAGTTTTTTTCAAAAAAAGGGCAAGAGAAAAAATAAAGACCACCGTCAGGAAAAGAAACCAGGCCATTTCTAGAAGTCAGGAAATATCTCTGCACAAAGCAGACTTTGAAAAACTTTATAACGTTAAGACTTTGGCTTCTCCTGACCTTCTAACAGTTACATGCAATTTGAGATTGCATAGAAGAACATAGCTGAAATGTCATGTCATCACTGGTATGTAACCTCATGCTTAACATGACTTGGGGTGACCTGATAGAGAATCCCTTTTGGTAAATGGTTTTGGAATGGATGGAAACTTGCTTCAGCATAGGCCTGCACCTTTCCCATCATTATTTATTTAATTTTATGTATTTGTAAAATTTATTAGCTGCCATCTTATCACAGGTTGATTCTGGGTGGATTGCAATCTTTAACAAATTTAAAACTATAAGGTAAAGATAAAGGTTCCCCTCGCACATACGTGCTAGTCATTTCCGGCTCTAGGGGGCAGTGCTCATCTCCGTTACAAAGCTGAAGAGCCAGCAGTGTCTGAAGACGTCTCCCTGGTCATGTGGCCAGAAGGACTAAACGGCGAAGGTGCACGGAATGCTGTTACCTTCCCACCAAAGTGGTCCCTATTTTTCTACTTGCATTTTTACATGCTTTCGAACTGCTAGGTTGACAGAAGCTGGGACAAGTAATGGGAGCTCACTCAGTTACGCGGCGCTAGGGATTTGAAATGCCAAACTGCCAACCTTTCTGATTGACAAGCTCAGCATCTTAAGCCATTGAGCCACCGTGTCCCCTTTAAAAAAAAAACTATACAAAATTAATTAAAAACTATACAAAAGCTAAAAGATATAAACAAAATACTGTGAATATCCAAATGCAGCACACTAATTAAAAGATGGGAAGGGCAGGAGCAGAATGAAGGGGAGGGAAGTGGAATCTATTGTTAATCTATCAACCACCCCCTATGGAAATCCCTCCATTGGAGCCCCAAGTCAACTGGGACACCCAGATCTATAAGCTCTTTTGGAAGATCAGTAGGGTTGGAGCTGATCTCATTCCAGGAGACAAAATATTCCAAAGGGTAGACACAACAGCTGAGAGAAAGCTCTTCTCTTAGAGCAATATTATGACCAATCAAGTTTTACTACATGTACTGTACATCCCTGTATTTTTTGCAATTGCAAGCAGGAGAAAAAAAAACTGGATGTTTGAAAATCAACCACAGGTTAAGATCTGGTCTAGGTTTCATGGAGGTGGAGCTTTATAGAAGTGGAGGCGGGCTTTATGAACTTGTATTTTAGGAGCAGAGTAGTCATCCTATATCTTAAACATACAGCTGAAGCTATATCAAGTATCGATAGAAGCACAATAGAGCAATATTATGTTATGTGGCTCCTCCTAATATACATTTGCATCATGTTCATTAGAAGGAGAGGCACATGAAGCAGACCAAGAATAAGTAGGAAGAAAGAAGGGATCCATCTTCCAGATTATTCTTATATTTGCATTCAGTATCTGGAATTGCTAATCTTTTTAAGCACTGATTGATGACAGAAACAAAAAGATTAAAACAGATTAAGAAGACTCAGGTGTGCCACTGACAGCAATGGGTAGCAAACTTTGATAAATTTTGAATATCTGCAAAGGATATGTGATCCTGCCTATTTTAAAAAGAAAACAAGGAAAAATCAAGTATTATTTAATAAATAATTACTTAATAATTACTAATACTTATTACCTTTATTTAACTATTTGCTTGATTGGTCAGGCACAATTGTTCTTATTCCAATAAAGTGTATAGAATGAATCCCATCAGTATGCCTTTTGATACAAGGTCACTTTAACAATGAATTTAAAATATTATAATACTATAAAGCTGAAACACACACACATAAACACACACACAACTTCTTCTTAATGAAAGAAAGCTAAGATCCAATGAGACCTTCAGATCCAAAGAGAGGACATTATAAAGGAAAGCATGAGGAGGTGTTATCTTTGCTTTTCCCACAAAATTTTGAATTCAGGAGAGAAAAAAAATCTTGCTTACTTTCTCCAACACATTTTTTAAAAACTTGAGTAGGGGATGAGGCACAGATAAATCTATCTTTTCTCTTGGTTTTGTTTTTTTCCTGATTTTTCTAGACCTTAAATTTTCCAGTGTCTAATCAACTGATGATGCAAAATTGAAGGACACCATAGAAGTATTATATAACTAACAATGTTGCATAAATCCTTATGTAAGTAAACTAAATTCTTATTCAACAAATAATGTGGCTTACTTATAACACAAACCAACAAATCATGTCCAAACTATGGCAATGATTTTTCTAGGACTAATATTCTCGACATTTTTTTGAAGAACAGCCAACAATGGAGGCAGGCATGTCATGTTAAAGAAGTTGTTACCTACAGGAGATATTGTACCATCTGATTTTTCTATCAAATCCTCTAAAAACAAGTAAAACTGGTTGGCTGGTTTATTCCCTCCCCTTCTTTTTCCCACTAGAAATTTGACATAACTTTGTTCTTCATCAACACCATGTTTTTCGTGAATCTGACAATTTGGAACAAAAATATTTTATAATTATATGGTAGAGTTTAGTTTCAATATTTAATGTCTTTTATGGCAGACTAATTTAACAGGGGAAAGAAATTGTTGGCTTAAATTTTGAGATATACTATGACAACTCTAATGCACAAATGTTTAAAATTAAAGTACATATTTGCAAAAGTCTGGTTTTTTGCAAAAAAAACCTGTGCTTTGGGTGTCAGTAACAAGCATTGTGAGTTTTGCAAACAAAATTAAAGTATTTACTGAACAAATATAATATGTCATAAATAAACTGAAATTGGTTTATTAGAAATGTAAACATTGCCCCCTTTCTTTCTTAAGAAATAGTTGTTTGTTTTCCATTTCAGCAATTGATTGTCTTCACAGACTTTTAATACAAACTACAGGCAAGAAGTAAGCAACATACCATTTTGTATATAACAAAAAAATTGAGCTGGAGGGTACATAAATGTAAGCCTTAAGTATCTGAAAGTTACTCAATATTGGTAAGTGAGTGTTGAAGGGAGAAAGAACACACAATCTCTCTGGGAGAAGATACCAACAAGAAATGGGAGGAATCAGAAGGAAACTAAAAATGGAAATGTTAAGTACAGAAATGGCACAATATTTAGAATCTAAATAAATCATTTTATTGAAATGGGGAACTTTTATTAGTTCAGTTTGAGTTGCCATCTTGAGATAACCTAGAACGAAGGCTTGAAACCACTTTAGTGATGGGTTGGTTTTTTTAACGAGTTAAAGGGTTTTTCAAAGTTGCTGTATCTGTTTAGATTCAACTTATCTTGGTTTAAAAAAAAACAAATCACAGTTTGGTTTGCATCAGCCAACATATTTTATACAAGGATAATAACCGAAATATCTGCTGCTTGAAGACTGCCATGATTATTTGGACTATGGAATATCAAATCAAATCAACATCTTTATTTTGGTCACTGACCAGCATAGCTCATAATGAGCTCAACCATTTAAGCAGAACAAAGAAGTCAAAATCAGAAGCACTGCGCTTGAATATGTGTTCCATAAAACTAACAGAATTAGACAAAATAGTTCAGTTGATACTGTAACTCTTCAAACTAAAATAACTATTATTGCTGTAATTCCCATTAGATCTATATTAATGCTATAAACTATTGTAGTGGTTAAGATCTGAGATACATATGCCAAGGAAAAAGGCTTAAAATCTAAATTTTCCATAATTATGAAGCTGGAGGCACAATCACTTCTTCGCTGACTTGAGTTGATTTGGGCTATGTATCAACATTTTTGTGGTGCACAACTCAGCCTCATTCTGTTAAATTGTCTTCTACACAACTGGCTCTCTCTGGACAGCTGTTGTACATCTAGGATTCTCCAGGCATTGCAATAGACAAACCAAAGCAAACTATGGCAGGAAATCCACTTCACCCTAAACTAAAGGCATTCAGAATAGAAAAGTCTGATCATGAACATCAATTCTTTGTTTCTAAGCATTTATTCTACAAATAAATCATATTTTTTTTGTTTTGCTTCTCTTTGTTAAGATTTTGAGAAGAAAAGGCAAAGGTAGAATTACTGTCATGCTCCTGTTGTAGACTAACTCCGAGGGAGAGGAGGAACAGCTGGCAAGGAGGTTGTGGAGGAGGCTGGGGAAGGGCAGAGGCTGGCTGGGCAGTCAGAGGAAGACCCAGGCCCATCTCCTCTTCATCCAAGGGCACCCAGGGAGGAATGGAGAAGGGAACAATGTGGCTTACGGGAGAGGAAGTGGCCATGATCCCCCTCATTGGCTGCAGCTGGGGGGAATAGTATAAAGGAGGGGCGTTTAAACACAACGTTGCTAGAAGCAAAGCGTGTTTTATTTCTGGCTGAGGTTTATCTTGGTTGACGTTCTTCCAATGGACTGTGCCTTGTTATCTTCTTGAAGTTTGTAATTAATTATCCTGATCTGTCATGAAAATTCCTTCAGTGCGGTTTGTTTTGGGTTTTTTTATTTCTCCATTATCTCTTCTTTGAGTTTGGACTGTAATTCTTTCTTTTGGAGACTATTTTGGAAAGAGTTTAATCTCCAACTGTGAACAATTGAACGGTGGGGCCAAGTTGAAGGCATTAAAGGAAATTTATTTATGTTTGGGAATTTATTACGTGTGTGCTGCTCCCTGGGTCATCACAATTACAGGTAATTGTTGACTTACAACCGTTCATTTAGCAACTATTCAAAGTTACAACAGCACTGAAAAACTGATTTACAACCAGTCCTTACACTTACAACCATTGCAGCATCTCTATGGACACATGATCAAAATCCAATTTACAACAGTTGCCATATCTCAGGGTCATTTGCAATTTTCCTAGTGAGCTTCAAACAAGCAAAGTCACCAAGGAAAACCAGATTTGCCTAACAACTATGCAATTCACTTAACAACTGCAGTGAATCACTTAACGAAAAGGTGTAAAATTGGGTGCAACTCACTTAACAGCCATCCTGCTCAGTTATGTAAATTCTGGCCCCAGTTGTGGTTGTAAATCAAGGATTACCTATATCTGCCATTCAGATCTAAAAATAATAATAATTCACAAAAGAACTCATGCTCAGTCCCCAATGCTTGTTTCGCTAGATCTGGCAAATGAGCCTGCTCCAAGCCCTACAGGTGAAACAGTGTCACCTTGTGAGCTCCAAAAAACTATCTTCTATTCATGCATCCTGAGATATGTGCAGTGCCAATTGGCCACCTGGAAGACCGAGAAGTCCTAAATCTTCCTGCAGGCAAGGATATAGATGGAGTGTGGTGTGGATGTGGTTTGTTTGATGAGCTAATGTGCCTTTGAGTTTCCTGAGTTGAAACCTGGTTTCGTTTTAGTAGATTTTCGTCTTCACTGTCCAGAGTTCCTAGGCTTATATAAATGTGCTAAATAAACAGTGTGCAAAACTGTACCATTAGAGAAAACACAAAACCACCCAGCAATTGGGATCATGCGCACATTTCTTTTACACTAACTGATGATTAAACACTGTTAGTACAAATCTTGCCAGCAACCAGTTGTACAGAACCAAAGTCATATGTATGTTGCAAAAGAAAGAAATAAGAAATCAGGGATTGTTACCAGTCAGCTTTCAAACCTGTTCAATTTCTCTTATTTCTTCGATTCATTTCTAAAAATTGTATCACTCGCCAATAGTCAGGATGGGTTTTTTCCCCCATGATTATACATTATAATTCTGCAATAGTCCCAGTATTATATTCCCATTCATTTAAAGAGAGACAGCACACAACACATCTGTTAAAACTCAACCACCACCGTTGGCTGTGCATTGAATTAGGAAGTGTAACCCAATCAGCTCAGATTTCTATCCTTCCTTAATGCAAAAGATTTAAAAATTCAGTTTGCTGAAACATCTGCTCGGCTCTTTCAGCCTTAACACATGATACTCTATTTACTCTCCTGCAACGCCAAGATTTTATTCCAAGGCAGAACTGTGGCAAGTATACAACTCCTAAATTTAGACATCAATGAGGTGCTATGGAATTAATCATTCATACAGTATATTCCAAGCTTACTTGTTCATTTTTCATATAGAGATCAATATTTCTTTTTATGCTTCTCAATGCAACCCATCTTTACTGGGATTTTCCCCCCTAAGCATATTGCAATTTGTAGCTCTGATTTCTCTTAGATCCTGACCCCGAGCAGGTAGTCATATTCAGACATAAGATGCACAGAACCAAACCACATGACTCAGAAAAGACACAAGAGTTTATCAAAGACCAACTCAGACAATCAAGGGATGCCGCCTTTTTTTACCACAAGGGCCACAATTATATAAACGATCAACAAATGTAAGAGTGGTTGAAAATGCAGTAGGTATAAGAGAATTTCTAAAAAGCCAATCTCTCAATCAATCAATATGTATGAAATATCATGCTCTTACCAGTGACTTGGTGAAAGGCCGAGCCAGTGTAAACAGGAGGGTGTACAACCACCAATTGTGATGAAGGGATGAGTAGATCATATTTCCAGGATGCAGTGCATTTGAGGTAACTCCATGGGGGGAAAGCCGGCGATTCAGTTCACTTGATAGAAGAATATTGCAAAGCTTAGATCTATTGTAGGCCAACATAGACCAATAATCTTTCTTCGATGGTGAAAGCAAGTTGAAGTCAAGTTTTCCCGAGTTCTCTTTAATATCCGTGAACCTTCAAAGCCAGAACAAACAAAAAAACTGTATGAGTGTTGCAATAAAATTTCTTTATCAGAGTTTAAATTGCTTTATCAGAGAGACGGGTGGGGAAGAAAGGAAGGAAGGAAGGAAGGAAGGAAGGAAGGAAGGAAGGAAGGAAGGAAGGAAGGAAGGAAGGAAGGAAGGAAGGAAGGCAGGCAGGCAGGAAAAGAAGGAAGAAGGAAGGAAGGAAGGAAGGAAGGAAGGAAGAAAAGAAAGAAAGAAAGAAAGAAAGAAAGAAAGAAAGAAAGAAAGAAAGAAAGAAAGAAAGAAAGAAAGAAAGGAAGGAAGGAAGGAAGGAAGGAAGGAAGGAAGGAAGGAAGGAAGGAAGGAAGGAAAGAAAGACAGACTTGATTGATGCTTTGGATGGCTTCTGTGACTACTCTAAACTCTATCTCCAGTGAAATACATAACCATAGATTCTTCACAGTGAAGGAAAAGAACTATACAGTGGTACAGTGGCTAGAGTGGCTACTTCTGCTGACTACTGGCTGCCTGCCCTTTGGCACTTCAAATCCCACCAGGCTCAAAGTTCTCAGCCTTCCATCCTTCCGAGGGGGGTAAAATGAGGACGCAAATTGTTGGGGGCAAGAGGCTGACTGTAAACCGCTTAGAAAGGGCTGTAAAGCCCTGTGAAGCGGTGCTTAAATCAAAGTGCTATTGCTATATGTGCAAATACATTGTGCAAATGTAAAAGCCTTCCAAACGAGGTGCTTAAAAATATTAAGGAAGGGAGCTTTCACGCCAAGTTGTTCTATAAAATATTTCTGTTCTATAAACCTTAATTATTTGTGCCTTTATTAAATTTATATATGGACAGTCTTACTGTTGTTTGGAGTGGTTCTGGGTGGCTTACAATATAATAAAAATAGAGATATAAAAACCATATTAATATAAAAATAGATTAAAATTACAAAAGATAAAATACAGACAAAAAAACAACAACCATGGGCTCGGAACAGAATGGAGTTAGTGCCTTCTCCATTACTGCTCCAACTGCCCAACGTCTACAGCTTCTCCATCAGGGCCACATGCCACCAGGATCAAGTTTTAAGGCTCTTCCTAAAGGCTAAAAGGATGGGTGTGGATCTCACTCTGGCAGCAAGATATTCCAAAGGGAAGGGGTATCCTTAGCAGAAAATATACTTTTCCTAAACCCCATCAGCTGATGGAGGCTACAGTAGGCCCTGCCTGCCAGAATGAGTGGGGCAGGCCAATCCCATTGGGACAAGACAGTTCTTTCGATATCCAAATTCAATCCTTTGGATATCCAAATATTGATTTTTAAAATGTTTCTGAATCTGTAATTATCCTGGCATAGCAGATAGCAACGAATATATTCCCAATTTGCAGAAGTGGTTTTAGAATGAGTTATATGTTACACATTCTTGATTCTGTTGATGGTGAGATTTAATAATATCCTCTCTCAAGAACTCTTAGGTATATGCTCAGATTCCAAAGTTGAAACAAATATACGTGGAGTCTTGAGAGATCTTACCCATCATTCTTGGAGGGCCAAGCTAATCTTCTTTCTAACTGTAAATTATCTGGACTGAGTCAAACAGTTAGATGCTTCCTACTAAATAACAATTGTGAACTTTCTGTAAAAATGACCACATTCTTTGCTGTAGCAATAGTGATCAAAGCTGGATGGATAGATGGATAGCCTTTAGGGATGGATGGATGGATGGATGGATGTCCATTTATCTTGCCATACACCACTGTGATTCAGAACAGCAAACACAGGATTAAAAGCATCAGAACAACATTTCTTTTATTTAGAACAATTTGAGATAGGACAGTGGAAGCAGAGCAGAGTCTCTTACTTACAAAATAACCTTTCCACCAAGGGAAGTACCTTTTAGTCCTAGTCCTCAGGAAATAATGAATTATGTGAGTGTGTGTGTGTGTGTGTGTGTGTGAGAGAGAGAGAGAGAGAGAGAGAGAAAGAGAAAGAGAGAGAGAGAGAGAGAGAACAATAAATAATTGCAATTAGCAAACACTGTAATTGGGGCAAAAGATTTATGGGTTTCCCTTCTTCCCAACTCCAAGCTGAGTAATGGGACAACTTTAGCCATTGATCTTCTCATCTTTCTGTTTTTCCAATGCACTAGTCTTCCACACTTTGGAATCTAAGTGCTCAAATAACTACAGATGAGACTTGCTGCTCCTCAGCATTGTCTTAAATTAAAGATTGATGGTTTAAAAAGAGGCAGTAACTGAGGTGATTCTGCCATCAATAGTTTTTAAGGTATAAAAGAAAAATGTGAACAAAGCTCCAACAAGCAGTGGCAGAGTCTAATGTTTTTAAGTGTACCCCTGGTATGACTGAGCACAAATCAAAGTAAAGTGGTTGATATTTTTAATTGGATCTGACAGTCACTAAACACCAGCTGTTTGTTTGTTGATGTTATTCTAGCAAGGTGGCAAACCATGGAAATATTCTACAGCTGGATTATTGTACATAGCCATAAGCGTACATATACACATTTGATTTGCATAGGAATGGGAGGGAGATGAAAAATATTTAATGAATGGGTGATGGGTGGGTTGTGGGAGGGAGGAAGGAAGGAAGGAGGGAGGGAAGGAAGGAGGGAAGGAAGGAAGGAAGGAAGGAAGGAAGGACCTGCTGTAGTTTTCTTCCCAAACTAGGGACTACAGAGTCTAGGCACAACATGCTATGCTATGCTATAACAGATAATCATGCTTTGAAGTGCTGTAACACTTTCTATAACATTGATGGACTTTCACAATTCATGATTTATGTATTGGGGGCAATGTGCTGACATTGTAAACTGCCCAGAGAGTTCTGTAAAGCACTGTGGGGCAGGCATATAAGTTTAAATGCTATTGCTATATACCCGGACGTGCAGAACTCCCAAATATTCTAAAGATCCTTGTTGGACTTTCAAAAATGGCCCTACTAACTTATTCCACTTCTCAATTAGATGAACAGGCAACCCATTCCTTCTCTTTTCTTCCATTCTCCCAACATCTGAAAAAGTGATTCTGAAAAGAGCCAGTGAGAGCTTGTATCCCTTCAGCTATTCCAATTCCCATCAGTCTTAACCAGCACAGCCAATGCTTACTGATGAAGTCCAACAATAGATGTAAAGAAGTGAGGCCTGGATTGAGTTGATGGCCTTATAAATTAGATTTACAAAGAAACCAACAACAAATATTCCCATTTATTCTATTATAATGCTCCACAGAGAACACCTTAGGAAAATTGGAATTATTCTGCATAGCATGAAAAAAAAAAAAAAAAAATGATTGACCCTGGCTTTGGTATTTTCAAACAGATTACAAATGTATGTGATAAGATGCAGGAGCTAGTGAATTCATCCTGCTAATTTCTCACAGATATGGTAAAACTCACAGCCATTTTCAATGCTCATATTTAAACATCTAATTTAATGCATGACAAGCCCCGAGAAATGGAGAAGCAATTAGTTGTTAGATCTGGAAACACAACAATTACATATTGGGGGATAGGTTTTCCAGAAACCCTGGTTCATCTTGTGTAAGTAAGCAAAGAACAATATTTTGTTGGTCCTGTCTCTGCTTTGATTTCCAGTCAAGCTTTAAAGTTCTGCGAACAGAGGAATTAAAGCTATCAATGATATCAAAGTGATGGGCGGAGACAAAGTCCACTCCAAAGCAAAGAAGGAAAATCTTTTTAAAATGCTGGAGTTCAATGATAATATAAACTACTTCGATACCTGTGCTTCACTACAAAACTATGCGATCAGGCTTAGTTTTGGGGGAGGAAAATAAGGGGGAAAAATTGTGCCTCTGCCTACCAGCATCCATCAGTATTCATCTGGCTAGTGTCCTGTCAGTGTATGAGAGTTGAGGGCTGTTTGGAAAGTGAAACAGTATTTGCTGTGTGAGGAAGAAGGAGACAGCAAGGAGCCTGGGCATGGCTTAGCTCAACAGTTGAGCTGGCTGCTGCTCTGAAACTATAACTGAAACTGAAACTCCTCTCCTCTGCTTGTGTTTTGCATTTGGGACAGATTTCTTTCCAGGTGGAGAGGGGGAGTAGAACTCCTTAGCATCAGAGCGTGTTAATAATAATATAGGAAATACTAATGCTCTGATGGTCATTTTGAAAAATCCTTTCTTAGTGAGCACCTAGAAGCCAAGAGGAACCTACATGCCAAATTTCAAGTTGGTAGGCTTTACAGTTCTGGAGATTTTGTGATGATGCATGAGTGGTATTTTGTTATATAGATATATAATAATAAGCAGATAATACAAGCCACTGACAATTCCATATAATCACCATTAAATTACAGCTCACACATGTACTGTACAATCCCACTGCACCTTCCCCATTTTGGGATATTTATTTCTAGAGCTAAATGTCTATGGAGATTCTCAATCATCGAGGTCACAGTTGTCTGAAAGGTGTTTTGTTTTTGTTTAAAAAAACAACAACTGAACCATCCTTTGTTTTCTTTCTGGAAGACATACTGCTCTTCATCCAAAAAGCCTCATCAGTTTCAGGCAAGATGGTGGGGGACATGGAAGGATCATATTTCTTTGCATATTTTTAGAGCTAAACTTATCTTTTTAGAGCTAGAACAACTGGTCTGCCTTGCAAGGAACTCCACCGCTTGCTTTCACACACTTGAAACATAGAAATGCAGAAAAAACTTGACACAATTTATAAAGGACTTTGTTGATGGTGGGTTGGTGTTCTCACCTAATTGATATTTCATGTTGTGGCTCTGGGCATGATTGATATGGGCATTTTTACTTCTTTCTTCCATTTCAGCCATCATAAATTTAAAATGGCTAAAGTAAATCTTTGTGCAATATTGTCCTTTCTATCACGAGCCCTTATACTGGGATTAATAAAAGAATTCAGCCTAACCCTGAGCCATTCCCTGCCTACTAAGTCCCAGGAGCTACTGTACATCTTAAGGAAAGTGATTTTTTTTTTTAAAGAGAAGCATGTTTCACACTGCATAGTTGAAACATGAAGAAAGGGAAGAATAAGCACAATCCAGTTAATCACAGTCACAGCTTTTTTGTAGCACAGAAGAAAGGTTGTTGTTGTTGTTGTTGTTGTTATTATTATTATTATTATTATTATTATTATTATTATTATTATTATCAAAAAGCATTAGGAGAGAGAGAGAGAGAAAGAGGGAGGGAGGAAGAGAGAGAGAGAAAAAGATGCTAGTTGAGTAGCATAAGAAAAAGCTTTGATGCTATTGGGCATTTTGAACAGGATTTTTCAAGGATGGTGGGCTTTGTTAAAAAGGTGATTAGAAAAAAATAAGAGTTAGTCAACCAATTCCATATTCACTAGAAAACATTATGCCATATTTCAATCTCAAGCAAAAGATTTTCCAAATCGGGGTTTAATGGTGGAAAGCATTCAGAACACACTATTTCCTTTGCACAAAGCTTTGGTCCACATGAAATTCCTTGCCTAACAATTAAGAACATCCACACATACATATTCGGAGAGAGAGAGAGAAATCACAAATGTGTATTAATCTAAAAGTAATTGCATTAGCTTCCAATTAGAGTAAAGGTGAATTCTTCCTGGCACAGTACTGAAGATGTTGAATGGCAAATCAATAAAAGTCACACCATTCAGATTTAATCAATTATTGTTTCACCAGCTGGCAGAACAAAAGCATTCCTCGGCAAAGAACCTCTGCTTCAATATGAAGATTAAGACACAATCTAGTCATAGAATTGGATCATCAGTCCATTTACCATTCACCTACTTTCCAGTAAAGAGCTGAATATTTTATTTATTTAATTTGGCCCACAAGATCCCGAGAACCATAGCAGTGAGCAGAAAGCATCTTTCCCAGAATAGTCTGTAGTGTTAATCTATAAATGGTCCCTGCCATTTGTGGAAGAAGAAAACCATGTGGCATCTAAAGGGTTTGAGAGGACAATCACAGAGCCATTCCAATTTCATTGTCGTTTTGAATGCATTGGGAAGATATCCAATAGGCAAAGATCAATCAGATGCGATCAATCAAATATTAAATTCAATGTGTGTTCAGGTTCCTCCTACTCTGAAGTGCCAGCAGGCTACTCAAATGCCACATGAAAGAAAGCCAATCATTCCCGCTCTAGTGGTTTACTCAATAGTCAAGACAGAGGATATTGCAACCAGAAGAAGAAAACATCCAAGCACATGAACCAAATCGATTGTGTGATCCTTTGGATAATATCTATGGTTTTTCTTTCATCTATTTCTTTTTAACAACCCTGTGAAGTAAAGTGAAGTTATGTGAATAGATCAGAACCACTTTGGGCACTTTATGGTTGACTACCTAGCACGATAGCAGATGCTCTCCAGATATGTTATATTATGGTTTCCCAACTTCCTTTGTCTAAAATAACTCAGATTGGTAGAAGTTCAGCAAATCCAGCAAAGATAAATTTGCCTATCCTTTCTCTGCATTATCAAATAGTTTTCTAATGTAGAATTCTAAATATATTTTCTACCACAACTTTCTTTTAAACACTATGCATTGTCTTGGGGTTAAGATGGTTGAACAGGATCCTTTTAAATGGAGGGATATGTGGTCATGGTGGTTGCTTTATGGAAATTTGTTGTTGCATGAAATTGTTGTTCTTTTAAATTTGTGAAGCTCCCCGGTTATTTGGAGTCAGATACTTTTGGAGTCAAACACCCTAAAATTGAACAACCTATTAAAAATATGTTTTTTCACTTAGGAACTGACTCAAACTATTGTTCCAGAGCAACTAGGGAAGAAAGTAACAAATAATATCAAAACACTAAAAAGGTTCAGTGAAACTTTCAGGAAAAAGGTTCAATTGCATTTAAAAAAAAAAAAAAAAACGGTGAGTACATTCCTTTCAGAACTAACCTGTGTGATTCAGAAGAAACTATCACGATTCTTGCGGGAGCTGAGCGGCAAAGAACATCTTTGAGGAGCTGAATGAGATAAAAGTGTCCCAAATGATTCACCTGGAAAGTCCTTTCCAGACCATCTTCAGTTAATTGCCAAGGAAGACCTAAAACAGCAGCATTGCAGACTAGCACATGGAGAGCTCTGTAAACACAAATATGGAAATATATATTTAATTAATCTTCAGAAATCTGGTGGCCTTCAGATGAGTTAAGACATTATTTCTAGCCATTTTGAAAAACCATGCCTCATAATATCAGTCACAAAGCTATAATGTTAACTAGTTTTAATTGATCTGTCCCATGTTCTCATACAGAAAATATAGTTGGGTTTCCATACAGGAAATTCCTTCTGCATATCTATATCAAGATACCTCACAATGGAGTGGGGACAAATTCAATGAATAATTTACAGATATGAGATAGTTATTTGCTACGAAAGCAAAACAAAACTTCCAGATCCCACTGAATGGGAACTATTAAATAATCTGAAGAATAATGGTTATTATAAAGATTAAATAGTCTGTGGTCCATATCTTCAGCTGCCATAATGTTTATTATTTGATCATTATCAGAGGTGGTATTCAGCAGGTTCTGACCAGTTCTGGAGAACTGATAGCGTAAATTTTGAGTAGTTCGGAGAACCAGCAAATACCACTTCTAAGTGGAGATTTTACAGTATCCTTCCCCTGCTACGCCCACCAAGCCATGCCCACAGAACCGGTAGTAAAAAAAAGTTGAATCCCACCACTGATCAGTATGTTATTTGCTTTATACTCTACATCTCTGTTTCCCATTATTGGTAACTTCTAGATCTATGGACTTCAAATCCCAAGATTCTCAGCAATGGCCTTCCCAGTGATAAAATCCTGGGTACTGAAATGCATACCTTTCTCTTCTATAGAGGTTGGTCTGCATTTTATCAGCACTCAAAAGAAAACTATGAGTTGCATTCATAAGTTACATGGCTATACTCCAGAAGCAAAAGTTATGTTGAATAAGAAACATAACTTCATTAATAAGCATGCTTAACATCCAGAATTAAGAAGTTTTCTTCACCTCTGTTCAAAATCTATGACTAATGTGTAATCATGTATATTAGTCCAAAGATTCATATCCACTTTTTAAAAACTTTTTTAAAGAAAGTTATAGCATATAGTGCTTTTAATCAACGTATTTGTTAAAAATTCCATTATATCGATTGTTATTGCACTTTGTAATATTCTTCATGGTTTTATTATTTTAAATTAAAATTTTAATTAAAATACTGTACACACAGACCCTTTAAAAATTCTCTCATTAGCCATAAAAGCTATAAAACTGCAAAATGCTTACGGCTTTATTTGCAGCAAAAGATACTATAGCTGTACATATTAAATCATAAATATTTTACATGCTTATCTTCCCAACATGCCCCTCATGGCTGGTTCTACCAAAGTATAAGACCTTTTAACCCAACTAAAACCAAATGTATCTTGAACTTAGTTTTCACATAGGTTGGGATCGTTTGGCCAAGGAATTGTAGTTGCAACACAACTGGGGGAAACCACTGCCTAGCAAGCATGGTTTCTCCTTTTAAGACAACAACCACAATGTCCAAACCACCAATGGAAAGATCACTAAACCAAGGAACTTGTGAGTTATTACTTTTTACCTATGAAGTTCAGAAACTGTGTGTCTTAATTTAAGAACAGCAAAAAAAGAAGCGGCAAATGTGGATCCCCTAAGCAATTCGACTGATCTTTGTGAAACTAGAGCAGAAGATGATGGAAGAAGTTGTATCTCATTGTGATCTATTGCTGGCATCTACTGAAAAGTAGCCTTCTGTGCAGTTATGATTGTTCAACATTAAACTTAGACAGTGCCATGAAGAAACTACTCCAGTAAGATTTGGAATGTTAGCTTCAAGAGACATAAAGCCAAGAATCACATATGATACTACATCAGGACCTGGTGAACAGAGAGGATTGCAAAGCAGAAATATTCTATGAGGCTCCTTGCCATGAGTAATTTTCTTGATTTGACAGTTGGCCCCAGCCCTATTTAAAAAGCAACCCTGACCCTCTTGTTGGAAGCAACCATCTGATCTGAAGCTCTTTGTGATATTTGGGTGTGGAATCTACTCATGAAATTCTGATCTCCTGAAATTCTGATCTCCTAGCAGCATTCACCGAAGGTGAAGAAGCCGCCATTTTTAAATCTTTTGCGTCCCGTAGAGGTGCTCCACGGCCGTGACTCCGCGGCCCGGTGTTAGGACCCCTGTCCAGCTGACAACCTTGACTTGGATCTTGGAACTGTGGACTGTATTTGAACGATTCTTTTGTATGTTCCTATTAAAAGCAAAAAAAAAATCACTCAAGCTTCCTTCAGAAACTGTTTAGCTTGCATTCTTTGTCTGCTGTTATTTCCTTGACTTTGAGTAAAGCGCTAATTTCTATAGCAACTATGTATGGTGTGTGTATCTGAAACCAGAAGGAGGACAGAAAGGGTTGACAGGATTATAAGCAAAAGAGACCATTGGGAATTCAGAAGAAGATAGTACCATCCTTAGGGAAATATTTGCGTATGCAGAAGAGAGAGAAATCTTCTTAAAGAAGGCAACTCAAGCACCCATTAGAACTTGCTGCTTAAAACAATGATAAGTGATGATCTGTGAAAAGCTCAGAACAATTGCTTCAAAGGTTTCTGCTAAGTATGTGTATATTCCCATGGAAGACACTTTGCCTGGAGTGCTATGTGATGGAGCAGTTGCTCTGCATGAGATCCATTTTCTTCTACACATCAACTGGATAGGTGTCTCTGTTTTCTACTACTGTGAGAAAAGCTGTAGGCCTTATCCAATCACAAATGTTATAAACCTCTGATTAGATAATCTAGACAAGTTTGCATGAAGCAGCAATGAAAGTCTGGTTAAACAAGTTGTCCCTGGTTAAACAAGTTGAAGCCAGTAGAGTTATCCATCATATGCTTTCTGTTGCTTTTAGCGTCCCCCAAAGTTACTACTGGAGGAAACTGCACAACACACATTGTATTTATAAAATTTAATAACTCACCCTTTGGTTTAATTGGATGTTCTGGCTCACAATTATAAGATACAATATAAAAACGTTATCATAGTGCAGTAACTAAAACAAGCCATTAAAACAAGCGGGAATTGAAATTAGCACATTTCTACTTCAGAGAGTATCATAGATTTTTTTTTATCTTTGTATTTTAAAGGGCGGAGTCTGCCTCACTGTTGTTAAGAATTATGCATGTTTTTCTTTGTTTTTAATGGGGATTTGTATTTTTTTAAATATTTTTCATTCAGAATAGGGATTGCAAGAATTTTAAAATCTCTGAACAAATTGCAATAAATTTTAATTCGGAATGCTTCTGGAGAAAAAATCCTGGCAGACAAACATTGCTGGAATAATCTATCACACATTCATTAAGCAAAACTTAATTCATGCTATTTACAATCACACACTTTACATATAAACACTAAACATTAACATTTTTATTAATATCCTCATTCACATTATATTTGAACCATTCTGAATCTAACCATTGTTCCATAAATTTAAATACATCTTTTCAAATCTTATTTGCTATATCCATTGAAACATAAATCCTATTCTATATATGAAATATCTCTAGCTCTATATCCATCTATCCATCCATCTATCTATCTATCTATCTAACGAGAGGGGGGGTAGGCTACTCTTGGATGTAAAATATGTTACTTTTAAATTAGATTGCATGAGTACATGAGCATTTTTCTGATCCAGCAGAATCCTTCCTCTGTTCTAATGGTCATAATGATTGCGACATTTTGTACTTTTGATGCTTCACGTTCTGCTATGTAATTATTTCCAATGAAACCCTTGGCATGAATCCTGAATATATTTTCTGAGGTCAAGAAGAGCTAGCATGAGAAATTCCTCTGCCAAGTAACCTTCAATTGCATAGAGATGAAGGTATTAATATTTTGAACCTCTGTCCCACTAGCGGGACACAACGTTACTACTTTACTACCATTTAAAGCTCTAGCACTGACACTGCCTTATCTTAGGTCTTGCTTAGTGTGACAGACATCAGACAGGAACAAAACGATTAGCATGAATACTCAAGCAAAAGAGTCTATATAAATTAACAAAGAAGCATTACACAGCAATGAAATTTTATCTACTAAGTTTAATTCAAATGAACGGCATTAATCAGGGGTACAGATAGTCTTTGTCTTATACAGCCATTCGTGTAATAACCGTCCAAAGTTATTAACAGCACTGAAAAAAGTGACCAAATGACTGGTTTTCACACTTACGACCGTTGTAAGTATGACCTATGGTCAAGTGATTGAAATTCAGATGCTTGGCAACTGGCATGTATCTATGATAGTTGCAGAGTCCTGGGGTTATATCCTTGTGACTTTCTGCTAAGCAAAATTCATGGAGAATCCAGATTCACTTAAGAATTGTGTTACTCACTTAACATCTGCAGTGATTCACTTATCAAATGTGGAAAGGAAAGTCGTAACATGGGACAAAACTCCCTCATTTTGGGCTCAATTGTGCTCATAAATTGAGGATTATCTGTATTGCCTTAAACAATAACTAAAACAATGTTTGATATCATGACTCACAATCCTTAAAAAGTTCCTCAATCGTTATGAGCAATTTGCAAAGAATGAATAAATGAATGAATGAGTGTCTCTGTGTGTGTGTGTGTATGTGTGTATTTGCTATTATTAAAAAGACAGCTCCAATTTGTTGTCCTCAAACTCTCTGCCCCAAGTAGAAGATATTCAGTCATATGTTATTTATGCACACTCAAAACAGTCGTTCTCCCCACGGAATCATTTTCTTGTTGGTTAAGGCTCTTTCATTAAGCTGCTGTTCAACCAAGGGAGCTATTTGTCATTCTTCAACTTGCAACATTCCTAGGTTTAGATATCAGCTGAATGACTGATATGGCATATTTAGCATTTAGGGAATGGTCTGTGGGAGCTCATTAGACTGCACACAAGGCAATCTTTTTTTCTTTTCTTTCTTTTTTAACATGGATGAAATTAAGCCCTTCTTCCCCTGGGCAAAGATCTGGGTCAAAACCAGTCTGCAGTAAGTTTCTTTCTCACATTCAGATCTAGCAGAGCATTTTCTCCCACAAAATTTCCCAAACTGGAAAAAAATATCAACCTCTACTTGATACGAGTATATAAAGGTTATCACAGTCCATATTTTTGCTCCAGTCCAATCTGTGCCTCATTTTATCTTATTGGTTTGTTAGTTTTAATATGTACCCGGGTCTTTTGCTTGCTGGAAGCATCATAGGTGAGGCTGCCCAAGAGCAAACACAATTTGAGGTCAACCTGGAGAGTTGAGCAATTAGCAAAGAACTAAATCTTCACTGCAATTCAGGAACCATGGCCTTTCCAACCTGGTGACAGCAACTGAACAGGAGCTTGGAGGCCAAGACAGAATAGATTCCCTCTTTCCATACCAACATGCTCCGTTCCTGTATCCCCCTTTGAAATAGAGCTCTTGGTTGCAATTGTTATGCATGCTGAAAAGTGGCAATTGCATATTTATATCTTCAACGTTCTTGCTCTGAGAATCCTTTACCAATAAAGAATATGAATACCAAAGTTATTACTTTGACCATTCCCATCTCAAACAATCCAAACCAAGAAATAAATTTAATGTTACTTTTCATTTATCATGGCTTCTTCCAAAGGATCTTGAGTTTTTATTTATTATTATTTACTTATTTTATTTATTGAATTTATATTGCCACCTATTCGCCCATGGTGACTCGAGGAGGTTTACAGAATGTAAAACCATATTTAAAATAAAAAAACAATAAAAAGTAACAAAAAGAATCAAATAAATTAATAAAGTGCAATAGAATAAAATCTGGGGGGGGAAAAACACCCCCAACTCCCATCATCCGCCCCGACAACCGCAGATCACACGAACCATTTGATGGGCTCCATCCCACTCTGGGTTCCCCAGGCCCACTGGTAGAACCAGGTCTTTAGTGCCTTCCGGAAGAATATTAGCGAGGAGGCCATTCTAATCTCTGGGGGACTGATATTCCAGAGGTTTTGCTTGGACTGAGATTGATGAAACTGTGTTCCTACAAACAGCCACCTCTTAAATCTAGAATCTAGCCTTCCTCATCTGTTCTAGCCTGTGCTTTGATTGCTATGTTATGTTATGCTATGCCTTTGGCCAATTTTTCTGAAATGTGTTGAGCAGTTGCTAGAAGTCAGTTGATCCTGTCTGCCATTGGAATCCATCCAAATTCAAAATAGAAAATGGCATTTTGTGTATATTCCTAATTTGAGTGTGCCTATACATTATGATAAAAAGACTCACTCATATACATCATATTCATTGCTTTCTTTAACCCTCATAGGTTTCTCTATTTTTCCCATTTCAAGTTGTCATAACTCTCAATGGCATTCATACTTTCTGTTTTTCGTATTTATATTTATTGGTCTTAAAGCAATATATTTATTGGAATTGCACAGAGGGAAGATAGAACAAAGAAATGTATTTATTTTATTTATCAAATTTAGATACTTTAGACACCCACCTCATTCATAGCCCTTGAATTTTTCTAAATCTCAATCATTCCCTGACTCTGTAAATTGTGCCCCTTAATAATAAACAAAAGTATAAAAACGACTTAGCTCTTAAATCTCATTTGAAGTATACAGACCATATTATTGCAAAAGAGACAGAGATGAATATTGCAATAGCTTCCCATCTATGGTAACTTTGCTCAATTGATTCAACAACAGCAAAGCAAACTCTTGCTAATGTAATAAGAAAAAAAATAATTGTTTCTAAGTACTTACAGATTCTTGGATTTGAAGGTTTCAGCAAATTCCCATACACTTTGAAGAGACGCAAGATCCAAGGTGATTGCTTCTACCTTGGCTTTGTGCTAAAATGATAAAAAGTTCAAAAGATCAACATACTTATTCCACAGAATCATCTGATAACAAATATGCAACAACATATATTTAAATACTCTTATTTAATCATAGTGGTACAGATAACAACACTTTGAGATATGTAGAGATTGTTTAAAGATGGGTTTTTTAATGCTGCAGGTACATGCAGCCAAAGTAAATCCTGAAAGAAGTGTGAATATTTATTCAAATATCTCAACGTATTTCCAGATAAACCAAAAGATTGACCCAAAAGATTGCTAGATCTTTTTTTTGTTCTTATCACCGTTACCTGCAGAATAAATAAAACAGAGCTACTATTCTTTTTTTTTTTAAATCAAACTCATGATTCTTACAAAACTCACCAAAAGTATCTTAAAATAAGTTATCCAAAGTTCATCAGTTAAAATCTGCTAGGCTTGATGACTTAGGCAAAATCCATTATGACTGGTTGATTTAGGAACAGAAAATCATTTAAACAATTCAAATCAAGATAGAAACTTATCCAATCCAGAGCCTACAATCATCAGATTTTTATTAGACATTTCAAAGGAAGAATATAGAAGTAAAGGTTTCCCCTGTTCAGTCATATCCAATTCTAGGAGGTGATACTCATCTCCATTTTTTAGCCAACGGAGTCACAGCACTGTGCAAAGACCTTTCCCGCAGTCATGTACCCAGCATGTGCTGAAGTGTACAGAACAGTGTTAGCACCCTACCAATGTGATACCTATTTATCTATTTGCATGTGTATGCTTTTGAATTGCTAGGTGAGGGCAAATCATGGCAGCTCAGCCCATTGTGGCAAACAGAGGATCTGAAAATGTCATGGAGGTTACGGTCTTCCAACACCTAACTAATTATATAACAATTGAATGTATTTGTCTTTTTTAAAAAAAACCAATGAAACTAAGTATGGAGCTAAAAAATAAAGATCGGGAACACATTTAAACTCATCAACCAGAATTATAATAAATTGAACAGGTTCAGAAAATTCACTCTAATTTTCCCATGAAGTTAAAATATAGAGTCTTTACATAGAAAAAAGAATGTATATGAGGTACAAAGCAAACATATTAACTGACAGTTCAGGCATTTTATAATCAGTCTTTCTAAAACATATGTTACCAAAACATAGTATCCTTGCTGTAGTTAGCATATACAAAGCTAATTCAGCATAATTTAAAGAAATGAATGATTTACTCAATTTAATAAAACAGTTTAAAGTCACCTGTTAAGATTTATTTCATTCTACTGTGCATTATTTTACAGAATCGTTGTGCTTTACAATATTGCTACCAAATATTAAAAAAATAATCCAACATTACATTTTCATCATTTTTTTAGAGAAGGAATTGTTCATTTTAGCCATCGGGACTGGAGTAATATACCAATAATAAAATATTGTATACCAATTTCCTCTTAACTATAATGTTGAGAGGAAAGTAAATGTTCTTTTTCCAATGAAATTTCCACTGCTGCACTTCTATTACCACATTCAAATTCTGTATCTATTTAATCATAAACTCTTTTGCTTGTCCGGACTCTGAATCATATTTCTCCAGCCATTTATAAATAAGTCCCAGCATTATGTTTGACTAGATTTTTTTCTAATTCAGTAACGTTTCTTACCATTCCTCTTTGTAATGCTATGTTACCCATATTGAAACCAGTCAAGTACACTTGACCATTCTGGAGAATCTGAAAAGATTTCATCTTCGTCTTCCTAATAACTAAATCTTGAAATTGGAACACATTATTAAATTTTCCACTAAACCAATTTATGAAACTTACTTCCTCATAAAAGTAGACATTTAACAATGGAGTAATAGAAGAGACATCTTATTATTTCCCTGTACTTGACCTAGACCACAGGTGTCAAACTCAGTTTCATTGAGGACCACAACAGGGTTGGGTTTGTCCTTGGGAGGCTAGAGTGGGCATGGCCAGGGAGGCCGTAGCCAGCTCAACATCACTCCTGCCTATGGTGGCCTGAGCGCTCTGCCAGCAAAAACAGGCTCCTGAGTTCCATTTTTGGCTGCCATGGTCTCCTGGAACCCTCTGCCAGTGAAAACAGACGTCGTGGCAGCCGAAAACAGAGCTTGGGAGCCCATTTTCACTGGCGGAAGTCCTGGTGGCCAGTCCTTTGCTGTTTCCAGGGTGGCCCTACAAACCAGATCTAAGTACTCCACGGGCCGGATCTGTCCTCCAGGCCTTGAGTTTGACCTTGAGTTTGACCTAGACATTCAAGCTTGCCAAGCAAAGTCTTTCTCTGAAGAACCCAGCGCTCAGATGGCAAAAGCAACTCTACATCATGGTCGTCACCATTACTATCTCCATCATCATCCTAACTCAATCCTGTCTGCACTTGGCCAAAACAACTTTGCAATACACAAAACAGACACAACCAGCAAGTTTTTGGTGCAGACGGGGGGGGGGGGGAGAATGCCTTCTCTCTCTCTCTCTCTCTCTCTCTTTCTCCTTTAAAAGGTACAATGCTCTGTTCTCATCTCCAAGGAGAAAATAAAACGGCTGCTACAAACACAAGGACAACAAGGGGTCAAAAAACATCAAGCAGTTCAACAGATTAAACCACAAGCTGTTACTTAGCATGCTCTTGGGAACAGTGATTCAAGTCCACACACTATTACTCAGGTAATGCTTTTGCACATTCTGGGCAATGTTGCAGGTCTCTCCTGCTGGGTTTTGAAACCAAAGAGACAGCATTTGCGATATTATGAACGGAATAGAGAGCGAATGAGTGGTGCTTGGGTGTTCCTACCTCCTTTACTCCTTCCACAAGTTAGAACCGAGAAAAAGAAGCTGCACTTGAGAAAGAATACAAATATGGAACAAAAAGAAAAGAGATCAACAAATGGGGAACTTGGAAATGTAGATTATCCAAGCTATGAATATAGTTTGCAGTCTGACATTTCGGACAGTAAACTGAACCCCTGCTTACTTGGAAAAATAAAACCCTTTCTATTGTGAAGACAGCTAGGGTTCCTTTCCCCACCCTCCCCAACTGTTAAATTAATCTGAATTTCTACAGCTTTGTAGATTTAGCACAACAAAGGTTAGAAGAAGAACCACCTTCTGGGGGAGTATTTCTCAAGCACCTTAAGTAGAAGGCTTTGAAAGGTCACACATTCAAATAATAATAAAAATAACAATGACAGTTTCTAGGATACCATTCATGAACATACATAAATGATAAAGACAGAAACATATACAATGACCACTGGCCTATATAATAAAAAATGTCATTAAATCTTCACAAATCTGGCTTTTTAACCCCTCATTAACTTAAGTTTACACGCTGTCCTCCCTATTCATACAAACTAGTATATTTTTAAAATATACTCAAACTATTCTTTTGAGTCTTAATGTTGCTCTTTGTAGCAAAAAAAAAAAAAACAAACCTGTAATGGTTTAATCAATCAATAAACTTTTATTTGATCACTGAGCAACGCAGTATAACAATTTAATAGCCCTTATGGACTTTTTGCATAAAATTTTTTAAAAATGTGATTATTTTTTTTACGGTTATAGAGGATAGATTATAAAAAGAAGAGAGTCATGATGTAACCTTAGAGAAAGAGGTTAAAATATTAATGTACTTATAACTGCTATGAAGATCGGGAGCCTCTTATTTGTAGCTTTCTTTATTTTTTTCTACTTTTTTTCTTTTTCTTGTTGTACTTTTAGCTTTTTCAATATTTCAGGTTTATAATAGAAACAGTAATCTATAACCTGTAAAAGAGATGATTTAACAGCATCCTTCAAATTCTCTGCTAATGTCATAAGGTTATTGTACAGATAACTCTTATAATTTCATCCCGTATTGTTTTATTACTACATGGTGTTTTGTGTTAAGTCTTAAGTGGTGGTATTTTAACAAACATTTTGGTCTACTGGTGTGTGCCTCTACAACTCTTTTATGCCTAGATATCCTTTAGAAATTACTATCCAGATTAAGAGACTAGATTCTCCTAGGGCAAACTTGATTTCATTGAGTGCTGCATCAGGGTTGTGTTTCAATATGGCCAGCTTGACATCACTCATGCGCAAGTGCTCTGCCAGTGAAAACGGGCTCCCGAGCTCCGTTTTTGGCCAGGACGGCCTCCTGCAACCTTCTGCCAGTGAAAATGGAGCTTGGGAGGGCCACATGCGACCCATGGGCCTTGAGTTTGACACCCCTGTCCTTAGGAAATAGGGCATCCTGTAGAGATGTCACCATGAAGTTTTCCTATGCAACCACTGAACTTAACTTTAGAAACAGTTTTCTACTAAATATAATGTTGCTGGGAATAATATAAGAAAAGATAAAAGAAGCTTGTTTTAAGCCATATCCTACTATAGAACAAGATGAATATTAAAATACATGTGGCTATCTGCATGCATGTGTGCATGCACCACTTGTGGGAAAGTGATGCGGTTTCATCATCATTTAATAATCAAGTAACTTTAAGGGGGAAATCCGCAGGGTGGACTTGGAAAGTTTTGTAGAAAGGTTCATTTAAATCATGGGCTTGTTTGTTTCTGATAAATTAGCTTGCTCGTTCACTCTTCAATTCTGACCATAACCACACAGATCAAAAACACTCACTCCTTTTAACTAGCTATTCCAGATTGTTATCAAAGCACTTCTTGAGTCACCATTCTTGTTTGGTGCACATAAAAGCAGGAATGAATGTGTCTTATCTTCACATAACCAGGGTAAATGAAGAAAAAGAATATATAAACTCAGGCATCTAATATTCCGCTTAAATTTAGCTTTTACTTTTGAGCTGGGCTACAAAAACTCTTCTTTAGATGTTTATGGCAGTAGCACAGACTATACATCCACTTTTTTTAGCTATAGCTGCAACTATCTATGAAGATTCTCAATTATACAGGTCATGGTTGTCCCAAAAGTGCTTTTTCCAAAAGGCAACTGGACTTTGTTTTTTCTCTGAAAACATTTTGCTTCTCATCCAAGAAGCTTCCCTAATTCTAACTGACTAGTGAGAAATGGAATGATATATATATTTGATATATTTTTAATATTTATATTTATATTCTTTTTATAGCTGCAACATTGAAAACCCATGATTGTCATGATGCTCACATGCACAGTTGGGAATCTGCTAAAATCTTCTGATGGGCCCTTGGACAGATCCTGCTATTCATTCATTCATTCATTCATTCATTCATTCATTCATTCATGTATGTCTGTATGCCACCTACCTCGTAATTCCAAGCAACCTTAGGTAGAGGAGATCTAGTGCCATTCAGGAAGGTAGAAATTGGTCAACCCCTCCTCCATCTATCATCTGTCTTCCCCATTCCTGGTGACCATAAAGAATCTTTTTTGCACTAAACATATCCAAATATGCCATATTTAACTTTCTTTGGAGAAGGTGAAATCAATAATGTGGGCAAGTTTACCACCCCACTCCTTGGAAAATCTACTAGCAGATTGCAGGACTCACATCAGAGAGTTGCAGAGATTCTGGGGGTTTCCTAGATCCTAAAGGTGCAGGTTGTCCAGCCATACAGGATCCATGATCCATTCATGATCATGAAATATTATTTTCCTTATGTTAAGTTCTAGAAAGTTAGTGACATTAGTATATGATAGCATTAAGACAAACTACTCAGCTCATTATGGCTCCACTTTCTGTGGACTTGAATTGCTCACTAAATGAATGCCATATTTAATTACATCTTCTTCATTAAATCACTATTCTTCATCAAAGTGAAATGCATTGCCAAAGGAAAACATTCATTCAAGGTGGTTTGTTTGTTTACTACATGATTGATGATATGCAAAATCAAATTTAATTCTTACACACAGTTTGTAGCTATTGTCCTCCAGCACCACCAACCTTCCCAGTGCTAGGAAGAACAGGAACTATAGACAACATTCTCATTTAATTCCAAAAACATTCTGTGTTTACATAGAGCAAGTCTATTAAAACTGTTTAGAATATAATTGGCAATATTTGTGCTCATGCTTAGAAAAATGCTTAGCGAGCCAGAAGTTTTAACCAGAAAAGTTAAAACCCTCCGAAAGCTAGCAATTTCATAATAGGCAATGTATTCAGTTTACAGCTTAAAGATTGTTTAAAAATGAACACTGCATGCTACAGTAGTTTGGCAGTAAACATGATAGTGCATTTATGTCTCGACACTGAAGGAGCCTTTTTCATAGGTATTTTTCATTCTAATGCAAGGGATGATTTACATTAAATATAGGTAAAGTGTGGTTACATTTTCCTGAAGGACTGCAAAGAAGGGAAGAGAACTATAATAAGTTGAAGCATAAAAGCTTTCTGTCATAATATTTATTATAATGGCATATAAAAGAGCTGAAATAAATAATAGATGACTAAAGGTAAATTCACATGATAAAGAATCCTTCAGCAAATACCATTACTTGGTCTGCTTAGAGTTTTATACACAGTTGAAGACTCTTAATAAATAAACTGCAGTTCCTATAACTTATATAAGTGCTGGTGGAAGGCAGCAGAGGAAATGTAAGATGTACTTTTAAAAAGCACAGAGTGGACATTAGCTAATTTAGTAGATAATTATATTCTCCACGGATAGGCAGTGTACATTTTCAGGTATTTAAAAGCTTTAGTCCATGCACCCACCCTGCCTTACTCTCCTCCCCCACCCTCCCAAAGTAAATCCTAAATAGTATACCACTCAAACATGTCTCTTTTGAGCAGTGGAGAAAAAAGCTTGTCCTCCAGTTTAATAAAGCAAATTCCAGTCACCTACACCTGGGAAACACAGAAGGCAAGACAGAGGAAATTATATTTATAGTCCAAGAGATAAAATGTGTTTAAGAAGGAAAGGCTGCGAAGAGAGGTGTGGAAGCCAAGGGGAATTTGATGTCAAATAGCTTCTATATAATGTAGATAAACCAGTAAGAATATAAGTTGAACGGACACCAAGCCTAAAAGACTCGCAGAAGCACAAAGACATGAAATTCAGGCTGAAGTTTACCATTAGAATAACGCATGGCGATTTTGAGGCATTTGTTCTTACAGCCAAGAATGTCTAGCGGTAGTTGTGATAATGATCACTATGCAAGATGGATGAAGACAAGGAATTGCTTTCATTTCAGTTTGAGACTGTAAACATTATAATCCCTAATGCACGCCCTTGCTACGGGGGAGTATTTATGTCAGGCAGGCTTTCTAAGCCATTTGTGTGTTTCTGAAGTTGATGAGATTACCTTTCAGATCTCTACGTGGGACACATGAATCAGATGGTGCAAATATGTTCAGGCCAACTGAAGATACGTTGGATCAGCTTCTGGAATCAGTTCCTTTACCGCAGCTGAGATAACTTACTGAGGTCCATTAGTGACTTTAATGGATGGAATAATTCTGGACTCATTTTTCTTGTTTTCCTCAATGTCCTGACTATTTTCCTAAAAGACGTTTCACATTTGCGTGGAGCGTAGTAAAAACAATACGAGCAAGCAGTTTTGGTAGCTGATACCTAACATCCTTATGACACTGAGAGGTTCACAGTGAAGTATTCATGGGATGAACCTATTTCTTCAGATCCACCTTGTCCACCATTAAAAAGGCAATGATGTTCTCCAAGTAGTATCAAGCAGAACTTCAATCTTCCTTTCCCAAGATGTTGTTTTCATCGTTTTCAAGGTCTCGTGCAACTATTAGGGTTTCACACAATGGATCCCAACAAAACTCAGCACATGTGGGACAGTATTTTTAATCAATATTTTAAGTACAACTAAGACATATTTCCAACCATATTTAAAGGAAAAAAAGATTAAAATAGATATATACCAATTAAATTTAGATTACATACTCTATAATGGGCCACATCACTGCATTTTTATTTTGGTGATTATCCCTGGCTAGCAAAATGCTTTTAAAGAAATGCATATCATGTAAAGCAGAATAATATTTGTAGTAATATTATATGATGTTAAAATAATATTCTTGAATGTAGCCCCATAGAATTATGGAGCATAGAACTCCATACAACAAAGAGGTCTGGTTTGTCCCTTCTTCCTGCAATGGTCACATTTGAGAGAACTAAACCTCACTTCCACAATGCAGTATAGGTTTTAAAATTTATGGACATCTCTTTCCCAATTGTTCAGGTACCATTATAAAGTAAAATATTAGTGGTATTATAAACTAAAATAAACTAAAATACTGCTTGCAAAATAAAATAATACTAAGCGATTTCTATGAAGCTGTCATTGCATGTAACAATATATGCCCTTCAAGCCAATTGTCCTTGACTGGAATGGAGAAGCCATCATGGTTCATTCCTGAAAAACACGACTACTCATCATGCTAACTCTAGATCTCCACCCATACGGCCATACGACATGTAAAATTTTACTGATGGCTCAGCCGTGTCTGTTGCTTAATTCCTTGCACACACTCTAGAATTAAAAGAAGGACACCCCTGTATAAAACCATTTTAAACCATTGGAAAATGCAAGGTGTTTAGCTTCTCAAAGAATTAATTCAATGAAAGGTTGGCTGGATGCAGCATTGTGCGGTACCCACCAGAAGACAAGGGAAGCAATTTGCTTGCAATTGGGGGAAACGGAGAGGTTTTCCAGCTGTAGAGACATTGAATACCACTTGTGCAGATGACAAGTATAGATTGGAGCATGTCCAAAGGACAAATATGTTTAACTAAATATGAAAGGGGCTCTCCAGCTCTCTCTTTTTTCTCCCTCTTCTCAGGGTTCATGACTGTAAGCAATGTTTTTGCCTGAAAGCACAGGCGTGCGCTGCATTGCACATTAATCCTTCAAACTCTAACAGATGCTGGCAGGGATTTAGAGTGGAATGTATTTACAAAGTGACAAATTATGTTCTATATTATACACAGAGAAAGAAAGAGCACCTACAAATAGGCTGATAAATGTCATCTGCAGTGATGACAAGTGATTCATTTTTATTATATACTGTAGTAACCACTATCTTCTTTTCTTTTTTTCCCAGGGAAGCCCAAACATTTATTTATTACAATGGGGGGGATGGGGGAGGGGATCAAGATTATATGTGACACAAAGTACTATCTCTAAGATAGCACATGGGCAGCTTCCATTGCTAGGAACTAAATTCAGATTGTAGCACAACCTTGGTCTTGTTGTTTTTTAAATATATGTCATATCACATGTACACTTTTTTCTAAGCTATCACTATGGGCTGTTCTATAAATTTAAAAATCAAGATTTTGCATTGGTAAAAAAAATCTACTGAGTCTATCAGTGGAGCACAAAGATTCATGAAAGTTCTAGTGTCGTTTTGTTTATTGTTGCCCTGCTTTTGTTTTAAAATTCTGAAGTAGAGTTTTAAAATGAGTTTGTTTCGCATTTGTGTCCCCTTGAGTCAGTGGTAGCTCCTGGTGACTTCCCTGTCTAGTCTTTGCAGTTTTCTTGGCAAGATTTTTCACAAGTGGTTTGCTATTTTTTCGTTCCTCAGGCTGAAGAGGAGGGACTGGCTAAGGTCATCCAGCTGGCTTCATGTCAAAGGCAAGACAAGAACTCACAGTGTCCTGGTTCCTAGTACTTAACCGCTACACTAAACTGGAATCATGATTTAAAATGACTTGATGTACGCCAAACATTTTGATTCTGAAAATATTTTTCAGAATATTCTGTGAATATTCTGGGATCTCCTGGAATGCTGATTGGACATTCAAGTTGTTTGGAGGAAGACCACATCTTGAAACAGTTTGGAGGTTAGAATATTACATAAAAGAGCATTCTGCATATTCATACATTGAATACGGTTTATTTAAAGGTCTCTGGAGAACCAGACTGTCCATAACATTGGTTATGGATTTGTAACAACAATGTAACATGTCTATGGAGATTCTCAACCATCATTGTCCCAAATGTTTCCTTGAAAACGTTTCACTTCTTGGACGAGAACTGAAACTATTTACAAGGGGAAAAAATCAAGAAAGTTCAATTGCCCTTTGGAAAAGCATCTTTGACCAAAAGTCAAAACAATCACGCTTTCTTATGTGAATGAGAGTGAATCAGTTAGGTTTTTTTAAAAATAATGTTTATTGAAAGTTTCAAACAAAAAGAATATGTAAAAAAAAGAGAAACATGCTCTCACATTTTTGCAACATTTTCATAAGTGTACATTTCTCTTAGTATCAATTAAAGTCATTTGCTACAAGTAAATCTATAACTTGTTTCCTAAATCTTTACTTATATATGTTATTATTACAATTATAAAACAATATTTATTTAATTATATTACTTTACATATATACATAGCTATATATACATTTATCCTTATTTCCACTTTCCCTTGTTGTTTGTTTAATCAATTTCACTAGACATCTTTACTTCCTTTTTATACAACCATTTGTACCATATATTCCAAATTGTAAAAAATTCCCCCTCTTCCTTGTTTTTTAGTAACATGGTTAGTCTAACCATTTCTGCGCATTGGTGGATTTTATTAGTTATTGCCAGGTCCGTGGGTATCATTGTTGATTTCCAGTTTTGGGCAAAGACTATCCTTGCCACTGTAATGATATGTGATATCAGATGCTGGTGGTGTTTTTTGCTCCATGTTGGTTGTGTCATTCCGAGTAAAAATCTCTCTGTGTTGAATTTAATCTTTAGTTTTGTCATCTCTTCTAACCATGCCTGGATCTTAGACCAGTACTTTCGGGCTTTAGGACATTCATCAGTTAGTTCTAAGTAAAGCATAATATAGGCTGTGCATTGTCTTCTCCTGTGGTGGAAGGATTTATTCTAATGTTGGATTAATCCAAGCTTAATATGTAGATCCCCAGCACAACTACCCGAGTAAATATGTGTACGTAGAACAAGCATCTCCAAATGAGAAATGAATGGATTACTAACAATAAACAACAAATCAAATCCCCTCCATTTGTAGGGATAACTCGGGTTTGTGGAAAGGATCCAGATTGGTATTCTCTGGTTCATAATTCATCTGAGTATTTTTCCCCCCCTCTTATATCCCACTGTGTTAGATCAAAGGTGCTTCCCTCAGTTATCTAGACTCTACTATATTCCATTTTAGCAATAACAACACTGAATAAGCTATAGATACTTATGACCTCCACAGCGAGCTTGCATGATTAATTAATATTTCCACCCTATTCTGCGCTTTTGAAGACGGGAAGCTGAGAAAGGCTGTTTTGCCCAGATAATTTCTAGTTGATGCTGGATTCAAAGTTTCTTATTTATAGATAAACCTTTCAATACCTTTGTGCTGTGAATCCAACCTCAGCCGGTATTTTAGTCACTACTAAAGCACTGTATTCTGTTCCATTCACTGTAGAGTATCTAAATTTCCACCGTTCATAAATTGACGTTCTTTAAAACCAATACGTCCAAAAATACAATGATTTAAGGAACAGGAAAGCTTCACCAGAAACATTTTCTCAACAGATGTTTATAAACAGAAGGCAACATTTAAAGAAAAAAAAGGGGAAAAAAGACACCTGAACACACTGCCTCGCTATGTTGCACAAACCACTGTACAACCTATTGGAATTACTGCAAAAAAAGTCTTCCTGGAAAACATCCAGAAATTAAAAGGTGCCAACGAGCTCCCTAATAACCTTGCGTAGACGGAATTCTTATGAAGAAAATAAAGTTTATTGTCTGGAAAGAGAGAAAGCACGAGGAAAGCACTAAAGCAATGGAGGTGAACAATTAGACAGATGTTCACTTAAGGAAATAAAGGGAACCGAATAAGTCTTTGTGGAGGGAATTTTACGAGAATACTGACAACTCTGCACCTCATCAAGGGCATTGGTAAAGTTAAAGCTGCAAAAAACTGCTGATGCTACGGAAGGTGGCATTTAGGTAACACGGCTCGTAGCGAAGTAACATTATACACCACCGATCTCAATTTGTATTCTCATGCACAATGACCATCCTCTCCTCATTTCCTATTCCCCTTCACTCATTTTCACCTTTTTGGCCCCCAAAAAAACTCATTTTAAAGACCATCCTGTAATTTAACCAAATGAAGTCTTGTTGGATAGGACATATCCCAATTTTCTTCTTCTTTTTTACTCTTCTTTGGCTTCTTTTTTTACTCTGACACACAGCTCTAGTTTAACAGAATGGATTTACATATTCTTCATACAGGCAGTCCTCGACTTAAAACCGTTCACTTCGCTGACTGTTCAAAGTTAGAACGGCACTGGACAAAAAGTGACTTGTGGCCCTTTTTCACACGTGTGACCATTGCAGCATCCCCACCTGTCATGTCATCTAAATTCAGATGTTTGGCAACTGGTTCATATTTATGGCCGTTGCAGTGTCCCAAGGTCCTGTGATCCCCTTTTGTGACCTTCTGTCAAGCAAAGTCAACGGGGAAGCTAGATTCACTTAACAATCCGGGTTAGTAACTCATCACCTGCAGTGATTCGCTTAACAACGGTGGCCAGAAAGGTCAGAAAATTGGGGCAAAACTCACTTAACAAATGTCTCGCTTAACAACAGAAATTTTGGGCTCAATTGTAGTCATAAGTTGAGGATTACCCAGTGATGGGTTTCAAATTTTTTTACTACCGGTTCTGTGGGCATGGCTTGGTAGGCGTGGCTTGGTAGGCATGGCAGGGGAAGGATACTGCAAAATCCCCATTTCCTCCCCACCCCACTTGGAGCTTTCCAGCTCCATTCTCCTGTGCAAGGCAACAAAAGAAGACCCAGCTGATCAACTGGGACTCATGAGGCAGAGAATAGATGGGGGCGGGACCAGTCAGAGGTGGGATTTGCCAGTTCTCCAAACTACTCAGCAAAATTCACTTGGATACAATCCCAAACTATGGGTTGGTTTTGTCTTTTTTCTTGTACAGATCTTTTTTGTTTTTGTTTTTACTAATAACAACTTAACATTAACTTATTGGTTTATTAAAAAAAATTCAGATTATGATTTATAAAATATCTTATTCCCTGGGGTTAGAAGTAATGATGAGTTTAGATCCATACTTCACAGTAAATTCTGATTGCTGAACCATGATCTGCTGAATGAATCACAAATAACTTCTAATTCAATTAGTGTGTCACGTTATAAACCATGTTTTATAATCTGGAAGAATCCAGATTTGGTGCCAAGCCAAAGTGAAGCAAGTCATATTATGATTTAGTTCTTGTGGTTAACTAAGCCAATGCAGAATTTGGATATGAAGATAAAATGAAAATATTGAAAAGGGATGCTGAACCTTCCAATCATTCCTTCATTGCTGTTGCAGAACAGAATAATGGAAGAACTGCTTAATCTTTCCTGAACTTTTTCTAAAATCTTAAAATGTGGAGGAGTCTAGGGACAGAATACATCAATCTGTTTTATTATCATGTTGATGGTATTATCTATCTTCAACTTTATTTTTTGCCAATTTGTCATAGTGACAACATTAAGAGACCATAGGTGTTCTTCAGTTCCATTTGTAACAAAAGGCATTTTAAAATAAATTCAATTAGTAAAAGAAGTGATTGTCTCACTAAATTATACTTTTACATTTAATTAACATACAGAAGATGATAATGTTACATGTGAATCAATACACACTATGCTTTTAAAGTAACAAAATTAAAAGCTACTAAAAAGAAATGGCACATATATTTAAAAAAAAAAATTGTGGGGGAACAATATGGGGGGAAAGTAGTGACCCACTGGATTCAATCTCCAGAAATATTACACCTCTACTTTAAATTTAATTTTCACTGTAAATTTGAGAGTGTATCAGATTTGGAAATAAGTGAAAAGTAATTCAACAAAATCATATAAATGCCGCACATTTGTTTATCATTAGAATACTCAGCATTATAGTGCAAGTTTAACTATATAGTTCAACTATGTATCTCTGATAAAGATAAATGAAGTACAAGCCAAATTTATGTCTGATGTGACCACAAACCACAGGAGTTTGGACTGACCAGTCCACACAACCGCTTTCCCAAGTTAGTTGACCAGGAATAGGCATGTTAATTCATCAACCTGTCAAAATAATGACATTCATTCATAAGTACCATCCAGTGCCCTCCATACCGGCTGGATATTCTCCAACCTAGTGAAAAATGCTAATTATATACTTTCTTTTTTTATGTCTTCAAACAATACACTGAAAAGAATAATGACAGAGAACTGAGAATGGTGTAACGGCTCTTGGGACAGGACCCAAAAGGTTGAAGGAGACGAGAAAAATGACATCACGCATTGGGCCAACATGCCATCTGGAATAGTCTTTTTTTTTTTTCCATTTAGAATACATGGCAGATCGGTGAATAGTTTCACAGACAGTGAAAGGGAAGGAGGGAGGGAGGAAGGAAGGAAGATTGATCTTACTCATAGCCCTTTTTAATTTTTTTTAGTTATTCGCTAACTAAATTCTGTTCCTCACAGAAGGGCTTTTATACCCAGCAAGCTTACTACCATACTATCAATGGCTCTGAAGGACAGTTACAAAAACATTCTAAAATCATTCTAAAATCATATTTGCATAGTGACTCTACAACAGCTGCTTTGTTATTCACTTAGGCTCTCCTATCAAAGAGAATATGCTCTTTTCATAAGTCTACCTCAAGACAAAGCAGAAAGTTTTGTTCAATCATGGCTGAATAGAATCTCTGGGTTTTAATAGAATTTCACAGATCATTTCCATATTAGAAGACTACCAGGCAGGTCTTTTACATTTTTTAATATTACAAGTCGTAAAATGAATGGTGTTATAACTATGCAATTACACTCTAACATGTGTATTATATGAAACCTTGGTGTGTGGTCATAAAAATAAATAATGAAATAAATAAAAAAGAGAAAGTACTAGTTCGATTGAAGGCTTTGTTGATCCAAGGGAAATGACATGCCCTGTCTAACCAAGTCTTAAACCAGCAAGGTGATGTAACCTACTGGGTGTCAGGCACAAAAGACGAGATCCACACATTAATTTCCAATTAAACTGATTCATTGCTGATGCCTATGCACAAGAGTCTAGTCAACGAACAGTAAGCACTATTCTGCCGCTATATATATGATTTAATGGCATTCAAGAGGGGTTGGACTTAGACCGCTTGTGGGAATGTAGAGACTCTAGGCCAAGGGTGGGCAATTAATTTTCCCAAGAGGCCACATGGGAAATTCTGTCTTGATCTTAGGCCGGTCATTCTCTCTCAGTCTTAGGAAGAAGGCAATGGTAAATCACTTCTGAAATCTTGCCAAGAAAACTGCAAGGACTAGTCCAGCTTTGAACCAAGAGTTCAAAACTGACTTGAAGATGTGCCTCTACACACACATACACACACACACACACACACACACACACACACACACACACACATGGTTAGAAACATTGAGGCTGAAGAGGATAAGGCAAAAAATAAAGCTATGCTTCATGAGTAGACCAGATGTTTAACATTCTTGTCATCAATTTTTCTACATCATCAAATCCAGAAACATTCATTATGAAGATGTTCCTTGAGTAGCTTTGAAACATTAGATTAATAATCACTTAAGACCAAAGACACTGAAAGACAAAGCAGGGAAAATAAACTTGTGAAAGGAAGGAATGTATTCAAGAGAAAACTACAGATAACGCTTTCAGAGATTTCAAAGTACAGTATAGTAATTTAAGAAGCTTGTGAAGAAGAAATGTTCCCAAATAATGAGCTAGATCACCTGGCAAACAGCTTATCCATAGTTATTAGCAATGCCCTACAAAATTCAAAGGAACTTAGTGGAATGTTACATTGCAAGGGACAACCATGAAACTTCTCCGAAAACTATCTGTTATCTTCCATGTATAGAGGGAGAGTTTCCAAATTAAATATATCTAGAAGCCTTTGTATTTTTCATCCAAGCAGCTGATGACAATGTGCTAGAGAGATAACTAAGGATCTAACAAACTTTCTGTAATGACCAAAGAATTATATGAACCAGGATCACTGTCATATAAATCACAGGCATTGAAATCTTTTAGTGTTCTACTAAGAAACTTATCGTTCTCATCAATCCCATTCCATTACATGCCTTAAATAATATACAGCTGTACTTATTGCCAATAATAATGTACCAACTATTTTTAGATACAGGAACAAGATGAAAGACAATTTGCAAAGTTGTTTGGTAAAGTTATGTATTTATTGGTACATAAGCCAAAAAAAAGGGGGGAAATGCAAGAATCAAAGGCAATCAGTTGGGGAGATATGTACAGTATAATCATACTTTCAGTTGCAGAAGGATGACATCCTGATGTATTCTAATTCATATGATTAAAGAAATATATGAAATATTGTGTTTTCCAGAGGCAAATCTTTACAATACAAGAGAATCCAAATTCTAATTCCTGTATCAAGCAGAAATAAGCAAATAAGCAAAATTTGCCTGGGGCTGTGTTCCTTAACCTTAACAACTTTTAAGTTGTATGGACTCATGCTGGTTGAGAAATTCTGGGAGATGAAGTCCACATATCTTAAAAGTTGTTGAGGTTAAGAAACACTGGCCTAGGATATGCCTCAACATAGTTTGCATAACTCATTCTGCATCATCAGGTCAAGTTTCAGTATAATTCTTTTGAAGGCTGCCTTTCAACTATATCGACTACTATATTCAGTCGATCCTCTCATTTCTGGCAGGCATTGTCCATCCACTTTTAAGTTTACCTTTCCCACCTACGCCTTGACAGCTGTTCTTCCAAAGAGGGGCATGGTGTGAGATCTGAAATTCTCAGCTGTTTGTTCGGTATTGTGCTTAACACCAAACGTGCTATGTGCGTTGCATTGCTACAATTTACACACAATTACACGAAGTTCAAAAGAGACACAGATTCTTTCTATGGTTTGCCCCGGGGTATGAACTTGTCTTACAGTGAATCAGAATAATTCATATGTCCATCTTGTTTAGTTCTCAGGATTCTCTTCAACTCCTGTTAACTCGTCTTTTGGTACAAGATCCAAGGTCATAGAATAGAATAGAATAGAATAGAATAGAATAGAATAGAATAGAATAGAATAGAATAGAATATCTTTATTGTCATTGCATTTCATGAATACAGTGACATTTGAAAGCTACTCCAGCACAGTGCCCCAAACACCACATCACAATCATACTACAGAGTATTTAAAAATTAAAATAATTATAATAATAATAATAGGACTGAATCACAAATGCACTGTTTGATTCAAGACAATTACTGCCTTGGAAAAGAAATTGTTTCTCAGTCTATTAGTCCTCATTTTAAGACACCTATAACGCCTCCCTGATAGTAACAGATCGAAATATGAATGACCAGGATGAGAACGGTCTGTGCAGATTTTTTGTGTTCTACAGAGGAGTCTGGTCTTCGCAATCTCTTCCAAAGAAGAAAGAGAGCAACCGATGATTTTTTGTGTTGTGTTTATAACTCTCTGGAGCATCTTCTTATCCACTGCAGAGCATCCAGCATACCACACCGTTACACAGTATGCCAAAATGCTCTCGACGGTAGAACGGTAAAAAGTAACCAGCAACTTCTCATCCAGACCACTTTTTTTCAGCAATCTCGGAAAGTGCAGGTGCTGTTGGGCCTTCTTTGCAGTGGCCATAGTGTGGACCGACCAAGTAAGTTTGTCGGAAATATGAGTTCCTAGAAATTTAAAACTATGAACTCTTTCATAAATCAGAAAAGTTATTTTTGTACCACGCTAAGGTTCCTATGTTTCCATGCAGTGTGTGACTATATAATATAAATTAGAAAGGGAAGTTAAAGAATGGTCGCGCAAAATCCACCAGAAGCAGATTTGGAAACCGTCTCAGAGGTAGTGAACTTAGGACTACAACTGGTGCAAGAATTTCCATTGCTAAGCAAGGCGGTTGTTAGATGAGTTGTGCCTCATTTTACAACTTCTGCCATGGTGGGTTCAGAGAATCAATGCATTTGTTAACTGAATCACATAGTCAATAACTGAATCTAGCTTTGCTCCATGGAGATTGGCTGTAAATAATCACACTGCAATCATTATAACTACATGCTGGTTGCCAAGTATGCCAAATTTGGGTCAAGTGACCATGGGGATGCTGCACTGGTTATAAGCGCAAGAACTGTCAATAAACGAATGGTTATAAGTCAAGGACTAACTGGTTACCACTTTTCAGTGCAATAAAGTGGAGGAAACGCCTCCTTCAGCCTCAGATGACACATGATTGAATACTGCTTGCAGATACCACTTATATTTAATTCTTGGTTAAAGATTTTGCATATTAAAAGCATTAATCATGTGCATGTGTCAAAGACTTAAATCAGGGTGATTTGAATTTAAAGTAATGCTTTTGAACAATTTACATTAACTGTTACGTAAATTAGAAAAAGACATGTGCAACACTTCTGTATATGGTATTGTAATGCAAGTGAGTCTACAAAGTTTTCTGGAAAACTCTGTAAAAAAAAAAAAAGTTGGGCAGGAATTCTATCCCTCTCCTGGAAATTGAATTATTACCCACCATATCCAAGCTGCCTATTAACATAAATAGGTAAATGGAAAACAAAATCTAGTGTTCCTTGTAGAAATAATTGAATAAAAACAGTGTCATGGGGCAATTCACTTCCTTTAAAACTGAAACAAGAACTTGTTGTGGTTCTGTGGCTTAGAGGGCATTTTCTATTTTATTGCACAAAATTGGAAAATGCCTCAAAATTACGAAGTTTGTAAAATGAAATACACTACGTTTCTCAAGCATTTTGGATTCACACATCATGTTGTCAAGGTTAATTTATATGGTCTGTCAAAAAATCAGCAAATTTGTTGGATTCTTATTATATGCTTTATAATACATCAATTTGTGCAAACTGCAATACCTGGCTTAACCCCATGTTATACAACACCAAACAGACCAGATGATGGCTTAGTGTGAAATACAAACCAACCACAGGAGATAAAAGACTGCAAGTTATCTCATTAGGAACTTCAAGATTTCCTCTATTAGCCTAAAAGGCCAGAGAAGATCAGAATGATGTGCTTCTTTACTCAGCCAATTATATTCTATGCACAGTGGATTCCAATGATCCAATTACAATCACGTAAACAAAGCATTTTCCTATGCGTAGCCCAAATTGTAGTGTTCAATGCTTAAAGTTATTAGAGATTCTAAATTAGTTTTTAATTCCAAATTGCCCCAGTAGACTTCTTTTGAATATAGCTTCTTTTTTTTCCTAATTAGCTGTACCAGCACAGCTATTTATTTTAATGTTTCAGCGATGCTGTTTGCAAAAAATAAAAAAAGGTTTAAATGCACACACTCCGGTGAAAACGAGATGCTTCTCACACTACAAGCATAAAATTTAACAATAGCCTATATATCACAAATACTTTTGGTTGTTCATCTTACAGATAATGATACTGTCAAAATATGTTATATATTTATTTTTTTAAGATTCACTTACTGTAAGGTGACTTATTTCTGCTTTGAAAAAAAAGGCTTCAATCTGTTTCTACTATGCACTGAATCAATAGGGCATTAAGAATGGAGATCTGTGGATATATACACACACACATATGCCAAAGTTTGAAAATTCTTTTTACAACATATACATATATCTGTATTATTCACCCACAGGTGTTGGCTTATGCACATAACAGTAGAGAACAGCTGCTGGAAAATTAATATGACTGTTCTAAAGATATAAAAACAGAAACAAAAAGAAGACAAAAATATCACTGGAATCAACTGCGAGAAACATCATGAGCAGATACTAATCTTCAAAAAAAAACCACAGTAGGTTTTTTATTATTATTATTACTATTATTGCTTTTTTTTGACAGAACAAGAAAGTTAAGAACAATAACTGAAATACTGCTGTCACCAAATGTGACTTGGTTCAAATGAGATGCCTTATCAAAAAATATAAAGCACGATGCAAAAGTCAAACACTCTTTAGAAGATCTATTCACTGGGATGTAATGCACCAATTCTCTGAACAGACTTTGGAAATAATATTTCTGGGTAAGCTGAATGCATATTTGGTGTGTTGCAACTTAATTCTATTAAATATAGACTTCGTGTAGTGTTATGCGTTATTGTTTTGTCTTTCAGGATCAGTCATAGACTACATTCACCCCCCAAAAAACAACTGATCATGGAAACGTATTAACTGAGAGGTCAATCTCTGTACCGAATGATATTTTGCCCCTGGTGCCCACATCCATTTCATATCTAACATCCTTTTTTTGCCTATTCTGCTTAAATTTCAATGATATTAGAAATATTATAATTTTCTAAATATTTATTTGTTTCATATTTCTTAATTGCTTGGATAACTGTAGTAATAACTGTTCATGGGAAAACATTTTTAAATGGCTGAATTAATAGCACTAGTCGCTTCCAACAGAGCCCAAAACTCTGACAAGGCAGACTGATTCCTCAATGAAAGGTCCATGTCCCATACACAAGCTTGCCATAATCCTATGAATTGGAGAAGGAACTCCTCACAGGATTTCCATTTCCCCATCCTCACAGAAATCTGAGATTACAAAAAGGTGTGATGAGGATCAGCCCCTTTAGGAATCTGGTTTGTAAATGAAATAAAAGAGTTTCCAAATTATCAGGTTTTATCTCCTTTGGTGCAGCTCTAATTAGGTTGGAGAATAACTGACAGATCCGTGTATCTGCCATTCTTCAGTGGAAGAAGGCGGGAGGGAAGTTGGTAAAGAAATCCTTTTTGATGTAACCTGAATATATTAAATCTTATATTGAATTTGTATAACCTACACATGATATACAACTGAAGGACTGGAGCCAGATGCCCCAGAAACTTGTCACCTCTGGAAGAGACAGCAAGGGGAGAAAGGACCATAAAAATTCCAGCTCCGGAAGATACTTCCTAAGAACTCTTCAAAAGATCGTTCCCAGAGGAGGACAGGGGGAATTAACATGTTGGTTCTTTGTTTTGACAAAATACACATCAAGATAAGGGTCCTAACTTCCCTTATCTATCACTGCATGCCTGGGAGCCGTTAGACTCTGCTTTGAAACCCTATTTGAATTGTCTCATCTCAATAAAGGATTCCTTTTGAAACATCTCGTTTCCAGAAGTTCATTCTTTCGGTTGAATGGGAAAATTTCAGTAGCTGACAATACCCTTCTTTTTCATAATAAGACAGAAGGTCAGCCATCAGGAAGCATTCAAAGTCATTGGTTGTGCAATGTGTTTTTTATATCTTTGTATGTTGTCCCTAACATATCTATCTAATTTGACATTCTTAACTGAGCTAATCACGCTAGCTTACTCTATAGCAAACCCACAGTTTCACTCACATTGATGATGTTAACTAGTTGGGTAATCAAACATCTACAAACAATTTCCGAGAGCACCAAGGATTCCACAGTTCAGCCTTGAACTTTAGATATTCTCACTTCTTGTAATTTATTCTGCTAAAACCTGGCATTACTGATTTCTCCTGCAGGCCTCAGGTGATTTTTATCTGTCTGTTCAGCCAGCTAATGGCATCTAGGATAAGACAAGTAATGTAACTCAAGGAAGATGGAGTAGAGATGATGTTTAAGTTTGTACATTGCACCATGTAAAGGTTTATTACTCATTTCTACATGCTGTAATCTATTGTTGCTTTTAACAATTGTCCAGACTGTTCTATAGGAACAGGCATATGATTCTTTCAAACAATTACAAGAATTGTGTTCACACAAGTGAAGGAAGAAGGTACATCCATAAGGTTTCTTAACAGTTCATCCATAGTTCAGAATAAAGCCTCAATTCCTTGTTGTTATATTCCAGTTCCAAGGTTCATAATTTGAAAATTGACTTTGGGGAGTTTTTGCTTGGTCTATTAAAATGATTCATGTTGCATTCAACATAAATTGTGCATACACAGAGGAGGGTTCAGTTCATGTATTCACAGTATAATAACTAAAGTGAATTTTGTACGAGCTGCAGTTTGTGGCAGAGATGCAGTATCATTTGTCTTAATTTTTCTTCGGCATTACATTAGGGCTAGTGCATTTACATTTCCAGGTAAGGCTTAACTTTACTCCTGTTGTAAAAAGAAAAAAGGGAATCAAATCTGCATGTTTATGGAGTCTAACATCAAGTAATGCCTTTTTACTGTCTTAAAGTACACATGGATTTACTTTCCATTTACATTCCTCTACAAAGTCAAACGCAAAGTGCATGAAATATTTACTGTACATAAATCATATAATGTCCCAAATTAAAAAGATAACAGACCCACTCTTTTCTAAGGCAAAGATATTACAACAGTCACGTCTTCTAAATATTTTCACCGTTCAACCCTGCAAGAATAATGAAAGCTAAGAAAAGCAAAGTCCATTTCTTTCTTCTTCTTTTTTTTAAAACTTTTAGTCTACATTGGGTTACAGTATGTAAATTAACAAACACACTGACACAAGAAAGCAAGAGCTTTCTCATGAAATATGTATTTGAGAGGGAAAAATCAGCATATGGCAAGCTCAATCGCCAACATCTTAAAATAATTTTTCAATACTTAAGTGACAGAACCACAGATGCAGACAAAGGGGAATTTCAGCTCTGCATTTTATTCTTTTAATTTTATTTTGTGTTCACACATCCATCAAAATGACTTTGAATGTGGTCATTTATTGTGGCAGAAAGCCTTTCTGCTTATTAGATCACAAGACACCTTTGTAAGAGACTTGGCCAAAGAAATTGAACTACTTGAAGTAGCCAATATGATGTTCTGCGTTTTGGGCAGGAAGGATCCAGAAACACATAAAAAGAATTCAGGTTGTACTACAGATCGTTTCTACTTTTGTCTTCTTGCTTCTTTCCTTCTTAAAAAGTGACCACTACAGGCTGGGAGACACCTATTTGTAGAGGAAAATAACCAGTAGTAAATAAAACTACAGGAGAAAGTAACATGGATTTTATTGTTCATTAAAGTCTGCATAATCTATACAGATAGGTCAAAGCAAGTGGTAATGGAACCAATTACTATCATCATTTTGCTGGAAAGGTTGGTGCTTTTCCTGGACAAGATTCTGTTAATGTTATATTACAATAAAGTTAAAGATGGTATTTCTGATATACTTTTTGTCTGGACTACTTTGCAAAATCAACATTAATCTTTCAAGTATGAAAACACATTTATTTACACACACACACACACACACATACACACACACCACCTTTACAGTCCAAGAAAAATTCCTTCTCTAGATTCAGCTGTCTGTCTGACTGTCATCTAGTTTGAAGCTCTTCCACCTGTCTCTCAATGTCATTCCCAGATACCATTATAATAAACATGATCACATAATACAGTTTTGAGTTCAAAGGACCGCGGTCAGTCTAAAAGCGAGAATAACCATATTTCCTTGGCCCTGATATTTGGGGAGATGTTAGGCTCATGCTCACTGCAAAGTATTAATCATGGCACTCAAAATAAACCCTAAATGTGGTCCATCGAAAATCAGAAAGACCACAATGAAATGTTCTTATTATTAACTCTGTATCACCCATAGCAAACATATCAGCTAATCAGTGGATCATCCTTCTCTGCACCTTAAATGAATAGAAGTGGGGTGGCTTTGGGTTTTTTTGTGTTGTTTTTTTTTATTGAAAATCTTGAATCTTCGAATCTCTTCTTTTTCTCCTTTTCTTCATCTCAATCATTTCAAAAAACTCATTTGCAAAAAATCACTTTCCAATGAGGTTTATCTTTCAGTATGTATATTCCCTATAAATTCTGAAAAAAAGACTATCTAGTTAAATATACAGTTGCAAGGGCAAAAGGTTATGGTTATAAGATAAAAGATAAGTCATAAGATAAAAATCATGGTATTATTCTAAGAATATTAAAAACCCTAAGAGGAAACAGCAAATAAGTTTCAGGTAAATGAAAGCACAGCAAATAAGATGCACTTTTACTAGATTGCCAACAAAAAAATTATATTTACAAGTGTCATGCCCCTGGTGGAGACTGACTCTGAAAGGCAGTGGAAGTGTGGCTCTGGAGGTTGTGGAGGAGGCTGGGGAAGGACCCAGGCCCATCCCCTATCCATCATAGGGCACGCAGGGGGGAGAGGATAAGGGAGAGACGTGGTCTCCTCAGGAGGAGAGGGCCTTGATCCTCCTCTTGATGGGATGCAGGTGTGACAACTGAATAAAAGTTTGGACTTGCGTACTGGCAAATGCTGGAAACAAAGCATGTTTTATTTTGGTCTGAAGTTATCCTGGTTGGCATCCTTCCAACAGACTGTGCCTTGTTATCTCCTTGAATTTGGTAAATACTTCTCTTGTTCCGTTGTGGAAATTTCATCATTGTAGCTTGTTTGGTTTTTTATTTCACCTCAATTTGCTCATTAAATTCGGACTGTTTTGCTTTCTTTCAAAGACTATTTTTGAGTACGTTTTATCTCCAACTGAGTATTATTGAATAGTGGGGACAAATTGGAGGCATTAAAGAACATTTATTTACATTTTGGATTTTGTTACATTTGTGTACACTCTGGGTCATCACAACAAGTTTCAAGATAGGCTGAATATATTTTTGTACAGTCATATTGCTTTTTCAGTTGGTTTTCAAATATGACCCAATACTTTGGCTGAAAACAGGAATGCAATGCTGAAATACTACAATTAAAGAAAATCTATATTTGAATCTTTAGGAGTGGAAACACATTAACTTGTTTAGTACATGAATGGTTTCTTCAATTTAATGCCAATCTTTCTTTCACTCTTTGAAGAAACACCAACCTATCTGAATTAACGAAATAAGGAAATATTGGAGATAATTTTTTTTTAAAAAAAAACAGATCAGGATGACATCTTTTAATTTTCATGCCTTTCTTGTAATTAGGTTTAACACATCACATATTGTTTGTGTCTTTAACATTTCCTCAATATTTCACAAATATCTCATATTAATATCTGAGCAATTCCATCTTCTCTAGAGACATGTCACCAAATAACAAAACAGCAGTTGCTTAGCAGTCTTTTCCTGAACGTAGCCACTTAAAACTTTGTTGGCTAATAGCAATGAAATTTGGCTCCTATACTTAAGAATGCACTTTTTTGTTTCTTTCTAGAAATTATATATGTTGTACTTTGCTACTTGTCAACTAAATACTCATAATACTATTTTATTTTCAGCAAAAATTGAAATGCTTTCAGAAATATTCTTTTTTAATTTTTAAGAAAATTTCCCTGATGTTAAATCTTGAAAGTAGCCCACATGTTCTCATTTACTCAGTCATTCTTAATTAAGCACCATATTCCTATAAACTATGCCAATTCAATGATTTTACTTCTTTCATATGCACAAGCCAGCCAAAAAGAGATTTTATTTAAGACCAAGATTGCTTCTTTAAGATGATCAAAAGATCAAATTCATTTTGAGTTTCACATGTTCAGATAAAAAGGTACACTGGGTTTAATCCACACTGGAAGTAATCCTCTTCCTGACTAGACTGCTCTAAATCTGTTTTATTTATTAGTGCTTGAAGCTTGAATAAAATGAAAGTATTTTTTAAAATGTTCGAACTGCATTGGGATCCTATTAATTGAAAAAAAAATAAGGCAAAGCGAATGAATATGGTTTGATCCAAACAGTCAGTCGGATTAGAGTCCCATGAAAAAATATTTCGTGACAAAAGGCCCTTACAGTGATCTGCCAGAAAGAAATAAATTAATCAAACTGTCAAACAAAGAAGGCTGGGTTTGACCTCGTACTGATCTCATTACTTCTCTATTACCCTTTTGAAAAACATCCTCTTACCAAGACAACTAATTGAAGATTACATGGAAGGAAATAACACCTCTCCATCACTCTAGTAACTTCGACTCATTTGTCATTCTAATAATTCATTTCTATCCTTTTCTCAACTGCCGCAGACACTAATGGACTATCATCAGTTAAAAAGGCAATTTTTCCATTTAATTGCACTCATTAAATGCTCCAGTTGGACAATGAGAAAAGCAACAGTTTCCATATTTAATCACACTGAAGAAACAGCGCAATATTACTTCCAAACGCACAGGGCACAATGGAAAGTACTTTGCAAGATCTCATTCACAATATTTCCATTCAGAGTCTATTAAACTCTACAGTAAGAAGTTCAGTAGCTCTTTTTGTAACGAAGGGTGGCAATGTCTTTTGCATAGATGACTTTTCTATGACCTTTAATAGAAAATGCCATTCAGAAACATGAGCAAAAAGGATTAAATATTGAAGAGATTTAGTTTTGAATTCATTCTAAAATGAGTATTCCACAGGCCAGACAATATGAGCAATATCTTAAATGCTGAATGTTTGGATTTCAATTCAAGAATTTTTGTTTTAATAACCCATGGAAGTCAAATTATATCACATGGTTAAGATATAAACAATACTAGCTTAGTGAGTCAAATTTCCTTCATGATAATAATTGCTGTTTTAAGTAGGAAATCATTAAGTGGGGTTAGAAAGGTCAAACAATAATCTAAAAATTGATTGATAAAAAATACAAAAATAAATAAATTGATGCAACTGGGAAAGCTTGTTGGCTGGTATCCTATCATGAATTATTGGGAAAGAACAGCAGACAAGGGGAAAAAAACTTGATCATCTTGACTAATCTTGACTAATGGTGAAAAAATGGTCCGAGAGTAGTGGATAATTTCAATTTCCATTTCAACTTAAGAGAAACCTTTCCAAACTCCTTGTTATGCTAGTTGAACGGGCTTACCCTTAATTAAAGATCATATTGACGAGAATCTAAAACAGCTCTTCCAAATGTATCTCTCTAAAATAATTCAAAGTTTTGATCAGGCCATGTTAGGATCTGTTAATCCAACAAAGCACCTATAAATCAATCCTAAATGGATTGGTGGATAATGTTCACTCTCAGTACCATTCCTCTGGAAACTAGAAAGCTGCAACTTTTGATTTATAATTTGGACAGAAGGTGGGATAAAACCCTTCTGGTGACAACTAGGTGCCTGCTTTGGTATGGCAGATTGAATAATGACACTGTTCTTGTGCGTTTCAACATTGATCTGCTTCTGAATTAACCATTTCAATACATCAGCAAGTGTTGCTGCATCTATATGCTTCCTGTTCTATTCTACTGTACTATATACTCCAAGTTTGCAATCCATTTTTTTTTCAGTTCTAGCATATAAATCACAGGTATAGATTAAAATCACAATTTAAATTAATTGATGAGAACATGAAAAGAGCTCAGCTGAAAGTTCATCAAGGTGGAAGATAGAAGGAAAAGATTATATGAAAGCACAATCCTATTTCTTGGTTGCAGTAAACTATAATTCAATTAACCCTGCTATGCTTGAACAAGGCTATTATCATATAACAGGATCACTTTATTCAATATCTCAAGATATAGCATTTATTCTGTAATAGAAATTTATGAAATTGAATACTGGGGGGTGGGTTCAAATTAATTCCATTGAACTATACTATATAAACAGATAGTACTCAACTTACCACAATTCATTTAGTAACCATTCAAAGTTACGACGGCATTGGAAAAAGTGACTTAGGACCTGTTTTCACACTTACGACCGTTACAGCATTCCCCAAGGTCACATGATCAAAATTCAGAGACTTGGCCACTGGCTCAGATTTATGACGGTTGCACTGTCCCAGGGTCCTGTGATCACCTGAGTTTTGCAAACTCAGATTCTCTTTACAACAGTGTTCCTTATTTAACAACTTCAGTGATTCGCTTAACAACTGAGACAGGAAAGTTCGTAAAATGGGGCAAAACTCACTTAACAACTGGTCATAAGAGGATTGCCTGTATGCCTGTTTTGAAGATCTCAGTTCCTTATATCAATATCTATTTATTGATCTGATCTGATCAGTATGGCTGCCTAACTCTTGGTAATTAGCAGTTTCGTTAGAACTTTTAACCAGTTTTGCCTTTCGGGAAATCAAATCTGCCCTGATTGGTACAGAATCCGTTTCGTTCACAAAGTTGGCACACTCTTCTCTGTCCCAATGACTGCTCTCTGGAATGATGTTCCTCATCATGATGATGTTCCACATCTGGATGTCTCCTGTTTTGTTAGCATTGGGAGGGTCAGGCCATGTAAATATTTCACAAACTTTGTTTGTCCTTACAAAAAAACTCCTACTTGAAGAACATTTACCATGATAGTGACCTGTCCAGTTTAAAAAAAAAAAAAACAGGAGCCAAGGATCCAGATCTAAGAAAATGCTTCACTTTGGTAGTTGCCTTGGTAACATTTGAATGATAGGTAAGGACCTACCCTATTGAATTGAATGCTGTCTTTTATGTCATTTGTTGAACACTTTTTTTTTTACATCTCTTTTATAATCTGGTAGCGTAATGGTTCGTTTCATTTTATCTTCGTTTATTTTGGCAACAATTTGTTTTAGAGAAACCTTATGGTTGTCTTAAAATACCGCAGAGCAAGATGTTGAAAGGGAGACTGCAAATTCTTTAAATGAAAATAAATAGTGCAATACATGTCATAATAGAATCCATATCTTCCCCACTGGTAAGAACTAGCTTTTCTATGCTTTACTTAGAGACATATGCATCACCTCTGTTGCTTGACACAAAGCACAGCAAATCACAAAGACATTCCGTAATTTTAGTACCACTTTACCCCTTCTAACAAAGCACCAAATACCAATGAAATAACATAGAGTTTATCCTAAATTTGATTCTTTGCATCATAAAGTAGACTTAAGAAATACTTCTATCTGAATTCCAACAAAAATGCTAACAAATTCACGAAGACAGTTCCAAGCTAAGCAGATCAAACAACTGTCTAAGCAAGCCTTCCTATGCTCTGAACTGAACATGGTATAATGTTAACTTTCCTGACTTTACTCCGATTTCCTATTCCTATAACTGGATCTTCTTGGACCACAAGAATTGAAAATACTAATAAGCAACCTAGAGTTGGAATATTTTGGATATACAGTTTGAAGGCAAGGGTTATTGCAAAAAACCTAAAATGCCTACAAAGAATTCAGGTCATCAACCAAAAAGGATTTTCACGAAGAACAAGTTGGCTAGATACTATTGCTGTCAACATACAGTTGTATACGCTTACCAGAACTTAACAGATAACAGATAATCAGAGTTGGAAGGGACCTTGTAGGTCATCTAGTCCAACCCCCCACCCAAGCGGGAGGCCCTACACCATTTCTGAAAAAATGGCAGTCCAATCTCTTCTTGAAAGTCTCAAGTGATGGCGCTCCCACAACTTCCGAGGGCAAGCTGTTCCATTGGTTGATTGTTTCTCACTGTCAGAAAGTTTATCTCCTTATTTCCAGGTTGAATCTCTCCTTGTTCAGTTTCCATCCATTATTCCTTGTCTGGCCTACAGGCGCTTTAGAAAATAGTTTGACTCCCTCCTCTCTGTGGCAGCCCCTCAAATATTGGAAGACAGTTGCCAATGGACAATCCTGGTGAAATAATGGTCATGAGGCCATGTAGAGTTGGATGCAACTGAAGAACAGCAAAATGGAAATAATGACCTGTCTTGCAGAATTGCCAAGAAGTACTTTGCAACCCAATAATGTCTCATAACTGACGAACGGTAGGAATCAAAATAAATAACTCACGCAGACTACTGACCCAGCACAGCCTGCCTAGCTGGAGAGAGAGCAAAAACATAACCAAATCTTTGAAATGGTGCCATTTTTTTTAACAGAAAGCAGAATTAAAGCAGCATTGCTGCTTCCCAACCTATTTTTTTTTTTAAATTAAGGGAAACAAATAAAAGGCAGCACACAGTGAGCCATCCGGCCACTTAAGAAACAGACTTCAAAAGAACAATATGGACCAAAGCTTTAACCTTTACAAAAAGCCAAGGCTCGGGTGAAATGCACGAAAGCAGCAACTTGTTAAGAAACAAGCCTTCTGCAATTTTAATGTGGATTTTGCAAGCCAATGGATCAGAGGCATCGTTTATTATTTTTCCTCTGTTACTTTGGATCTGAAAATAACAAAAGGCAACATTTGCACTTGCCCTTTCTTATAGGAGAAGAGCTTAAAAAGGTCTTTCTTTTTATGTACAAAATATGCCTTTCCTCTTGCACCAGTGGTTAGGCGATAAGAGATTAAGGCTCTGCTGCAGTAGCATGATGTTAACCACTGTGGGTATAGTGTCAGTCAGAATAGACCTAGAGAGACCACGGAGGTCTTTTACTCCAACCTCCTGCTCAGACATGAGACCCTATACCCAGAGGTGGTATTCAGCAGGTTCTGACCAGTAGTGGAAATTTTGAGTAGTTTGGAGAACTGTCAAATAGCACCTCTGACTGGCCCCGCGCCCGTCTATGCTCTGCCTCTCAAGTCCCAGTTGATCGGCTGGGTCTTCTTTGGTTGCCCTGCACAATTGGAAAGCAGGTTGGTGGTGTGGGGAGGGAATGGGATTTTGCAGTATCCTTCCCCTGCCACGTCTACCAAGCCATGCCCACAGAACCAATAGTAAAAAAAATTTTTGAATCCCACCATTGCCTATACCATTTCAGACAAGTAGCTGTCCAATCACATCCTAACCTTAACTCCTTCCCAAAGTCCTGAAAAACCACTGATTGTCTAACCTGCCACTTCTTGATACAGCAGGGATGGACTTTAAAAAATAGAGGTATCAATTATTCTGAAGGACCATAGGATTCAAGAGCAATGAAACGGTAGCTGAAGGCAGTCACTTGGGGAGACAAAACACAGAGCTTATTCCCGAGCATTAAATCCCTCTGGAAAGGTTAGGACAAGTCATGATGGGCTCAAAATATTTAACATTTTAAAAGATTTTGCACCATCCTTCTCCCTGCATTAGAAGGGTCTGTATTTTGTTTGCTATTTCTTTGCTCAAGAACTACGTATCATGTGATATCAAAGGGAACTGTGGCAAACTTATATTTCTGCAGTAATTAAAAATTTCAAACTTATTTTTCGCTACAACTTTTGCAGTACCTAACAAGCCCATGTGTCCATAGCTAAAACTGGTATTAGAAAGTAAATGAGAAATATAACCTGTTGGCTCAGGGTCTCTGCAAAGAGGCCATTCACATTAGGTTTTCTTGGTGGTAGATCAGCTAAAATTCCCTTTTGCAGAAGAAAATGTGATCCAAATTTGATAGAAAGAACCCAGCATTTTTTTTATATTACACAAGTTATCAAAGTAGTTGTTGGTCTCTCTCTTGTTAGAATGCAACAAGGCAAACAGATAAATTTAATTTTGCTTTCACATTAGCAAATAATAAGCCAATTTCATCTATAATGTACCTAAGTTGTAATGATGAATAAATACTTGCTCAGGATAAGTTCTGTCACATGTTGCATCATTAGAATGTAACATATGGTTTTAAAATATTTTTTTTATTATGTTGTATTATGATAATAAAATTTTGCTAACCTATTCTTTTATTGTTCTGATCATTGATGAAATAAATTTGTGGGGTGAGGAGGGGAGAAAGATTACTGAAGTTTATGACATTCTTTTCATTTTATCTTCAGGTACAAACTTTATAAATTTTTGTCTGTGGCTTTCCGCATACACCTTCCACATTCCACCTTTCTTCAGGTGGAAGCAACTCTGTTCTTTCGATCTTCTGAATTGCTCTGTACATTTTCTAGCTGTACTACATCTACTTTTGTGATGAGGCAACTAGAACTGCACACAATATTCCCAGTCGCACCCTTGATTTATATAAAAGCATTACAATATTGGCCATTTCTAACTTTCAACACTGATATTGGCCATCTCTACTTTCAACACCGTTTTTTATTATCCCCAGCATGCCATTGGCCTTTTTTTTTTTTTTTACAGTGGATGAAACCCTTTTTGACACCTTCATCGAATTGTTTACCAACATTTTCAGAACTTCTGAAAAAGTCCTCGAAAGCCGCTCCTCATCCAGCCCTCCCTACATCGGTCATAAAAGCTTCTAGGAGGCAGACCATAAAAGAAAGAAATTGTCACAGGCAGAACAAAGAACAGAAAAAAAGCTCCATCAACACATCAATAACTTCAGTGGAAGCACCTAAGAGTTTATATGTCTACTGTAGATCGAAGACAAAACACACAACTAACTCTAGACAGGGATAATGATTCTTCGGTTGGAGATAAAAGAGCACAGATTGTTATTAATTGATAAAAGCACACATCGTCCACTTATACACTAGTAACAAAGGCAAGTCACCCAGAAAATTTGATAATTCAACCATGCAGCCAGTTATCCTTGAAGTTATTTTAAAAAGCGATTCTTAAATATTTTCCCAAAGATATATTTCAGAAGTGTTAGGAATTTTCACTTGGATCCTTGTTTCCTTTCCTCAATATACTTTAAGGCCCCAAACATAAAAGTTAGGCGAAACATCCAAAGAGTATAAAGTTTAATGAACATAAAAAGTAAGGGCTGGACAAATTTTAATCTATCTGACCATATGAACTCCCAGTTGAATCTTAAAGCATTTACATAAAGTCTTCTGAGAGGCAATATACTGTATGAATTGTACCCAAGGCTCTCACATTCATTTGAGTGCATAAATTCCTGAACTAAATCATTGTAAAGTAATATACTCTTATTGTATTTTAAAATGTGCCTTGCAACAATGTTGCACAAACAGCGCTTAGTTCATTGGTATCATTTACACTCATTAAAAATAAAACACTCTCATCAGTCCACAAATGCTGATTTTTTTTAGTTGCAAACATCCCTATTTCCCGTGGGGGAGCGGGAGAGAGATATTACCTTTTCTTAGGAGTAAACGCCACTCTGAACTTTATCCATATTTAGATAATGAAAATAAAATGAAAGGCGCACTCTTTCCATATAGCAGAATATAGTAGGTACCATATATATATATATATATTTGTTTTCTTAAGTTTTTGCGGGTACTTACAGACGAACACAATACAGAAGACTGAGGATGGCAGATGAGATTCTGCCGAAATGTTGCTATAACTTTAAAAGCACAACTATAATGATGTGGGAAAATACCCGAACAAAGCTGAATACCGTGTGTGTGTGTGTGTGTGTGTGTGTGTGTGTGTTTTCTTAAGTTTTTGTGGGTATTTATATGTATGGTATTCAGCTTTGTTCAGGTGTTTTCCCATGTCATTATAGTTGTGCTTTTAAAGTTGTAGCGATGTTTCGGCAGAATCTCATCTGCCATCATCAGGCTTCTGTATTGTGTTCATATATTTATACAGAGTACCATATAGTAGGTGGTGTTGCTATCTTCTATAAAAAGTCCCTACATCTAAAAAGCATCCAAGTTACCCAGGAGCTTGCTATTCCTGAGACCATTGTCTGTGAACTGTCCTTAAATATCACATTTCGGTTCTTACTATGTTACAGAGCCCCTGATTATGACATCAAACATGCAAACAAGCTAAATTCACTACTAACATGGGCAGCATCCTGCCCACACACTTTTATCTTTCTTGGTGACTTCAATCTACCTCATATTAACTGGACCCTTAACGAATGTACAACTGAACCTTCTACAATGCAGTAACAAATCTGGGACTAGAACAACTAATAACCAACAACAATCATCTTCTGCAATAGTTTGAATTCAATTTACGGAATACAAATTAAAGAACCTTTTTCCAACAGTGACCACAACATGATTGACTTTTGTCTCAACATACTTCCACACAAAAATCATCACAACGATGGAATCCCCAATTATAACTTCAAAAAAGGCAACTATAATCTTATAAACAATGATCTCTCATCCCTTGACTGGCAATTTCTATTCTCTGGATGCAATACTGTAGAAGACCATTACAACATATTTTTTACTTGAAGTCAAAAGAGTCATCAAACTATATGTACCATTAACAACTCCCAAAACCAGAAAAAACAAATTACCCAAAACAATAAGGAAGCTTCAATCCAAAAAGAAATCACTTTGGCGGAAAAACAAATCTGGTCACGTTGTCAACTTCAAAAGCCAATACAAAAATTTATGCCACCAGATAAAAACTGAATGCACCAATTATCACATTAAACAAGAAGAAAACCTTATATGCACCAATTCCATCTGTGCTTTCTATAATTTTGTAAACAACAAACTAAAAGACTCAAGGTCCACCCCACCCCTGAAAGGACCTAATGGTAAAGACTGCAACGAAGACACTATTAAAGCCAACCTCTTTAACACATTCTTTGGCTCCGTATTTGTAAACAGCAATGGATCATGCTCAGTATTTCCTAGTCAAACCACAGACAACTACAATGATCTAATATGTATCGATTTTACAGAAGACAATGTTGAAAAAGCACTGCGCAATCTAAAACCATCTCTATCTATTGGACTGGATGGAATATGTGCCTACTTCTTTAAAAAGCTACCCACTGCCATAGCTGAAACCTCTAAGCATAATCTTTGAAAAATCTTTCAGGACCAGCTCCTTGCCAAAACTATGGTCACAAGCCACAGTCATCCCCATCTTCAAAAAGGGAGACTCCAGCCTCATTGAAAATTACAGACCAATCTCCTTATGCTGCATCACCTGTAAATTCATGGAGTCAATTATTAACCAATCCATTATCCTCCACTTAGAGACAAACAACCTACTCTCTAATAAACAATTTGGTTTCAGAAAAAACTATCCTGCAATCTGCAACTCTTACACTGCAAAAACATATGGACTACACAACTCAATCAGGGCAAAGCAATAGACGCAATCTACATAGACTTCTGTAAAGCCTTTGATTCAGTGGTACACGACAAACTACTCCTAAAACTGAAATCTTACAGTATCTCTAAACACCTGCATTACTGGATAGAAGCATTCCTGTCAAGCAGACAATAAATGGTCAAAATTGGGAGTGTCCTATCAAATTTTGTACCTGTCAACAGTGGTGTCCCCCAAGGCAGTGTTCTCGGACCAACTCTTTTCATACTCTACATAAATGACCTCTGTGATCATATCAAGAGCAACTGCGTTCTCTTTGCTGATGATGTAAAGCTATTCAACACCACAGACAATACTACAACCCTCCAAAAAGACCTTGACTATGTATCAGAATGGTCAAATAAATGGCAACTTCAAATCTCAACAAATAAATGCCCTGTCCTACATATTGGCAAAAAAAATCAGAAAATAAAATACAGGCTGAATAGTCAAGACCTTGTTGATGATCCAAACTCTGCAAAGGATCTTGGAGTACTCATCTCAAATGACCTAAGTGCTAGAGCCCACTGTAACTACATAGCCAAAAAGGTGTTAAGAGTTGTTCACCTAATCTTACGTAGCTTTTTCTCTGGTAATATTACACTAATAACTAGAGCATACAAAACATTTGCTAGACCAATACTTGAATACAGCTCATCAGTCTGGAACCCACATTACATATCTGATATTAACACAGTTGAGAAAGTCCAGAAATATTTCACAAGAAGAGTTCTTTATTCCTGTACTCGTTGCAGAATACCTTATGCCACCAGACTCGAAATTCTAGATCTAGAAAATTTAGAGCTACACCACTTTTGGTCCGATCTAAGTATAGTATATAAAATCATACATTGCAATGAGCTACCTGTCAATGAATACTTCAGCTTCAACCATAACAACACAAGAGCAAACAATAGATACAAACTCAAGGTTAATCGCACCAGGTTAATTTCCTGCAATTGATTGCAGGAAATACAACTTCAGCAACAGAGTGGTCAATGTCTGGAATACTCTACCTGACTCTGTGGTTTTTTCCCCAAACCCCAAAAACTTTAACCTTAGACTGTCTACTATTGACCTCACACCTTTCCTAAGAGGTCTGTAGGGGGCATGCATAAGCTCACCAATGTGCCTACCGTCCCTGTCCTATTGTTTCGTTTATTTATTTTTATTTTTCTTATATGTATCCATGTATTCATAACTATGTTTTTATTTATACCTATTATCTTGTAAGCAATTGACAAATAAAATAAATAAATAAAAATAAATAAATATGGAAAGTTCCATAGGTTTTCTTCATTAAAGCCTGAGACAAAATGCTACCAGCCATTCAGTTAACTTTCACGTAAAACCATCAGTTCACCAATGAAATGATTGAAAGAAAGAGAGAAGCAGAGATTAGGATAAATAGGGGAGAGTGTTACTGGTTGTCTTGTTGATGGCTGGTTGAGTTAGCTAGTTTTATATTTTTTTCCCAGAGATTTCAAAAAATAAAAACAAATATAGGAGACGACCAGGCTCAGCCCGAGGGAGGAGTCAAGCATGTCATCAGTCTCACATCTCTTCGTGCTCACAAGAGGTCTAACTCCAGGCAATCCTGAATTCCCTTGATCCTTATCTACCGCCCATTTGCTTTGACCGTTATTAGTTTACATTGTTGTAGAAAATGGTAGCCTGTAATAAACCTGTACATGTAGTCCTTCGATTTAGTGACTACTCTAAGTTACAATGGCATTGAAAAAAGTTGACTTATGACCATTTTTCACATTTATGACCATTGCAGCATCCCTATGGTCACATGATTTACATTCAGAAACCTGACAACTGATTCACGTTCATGATGATTTAAATCTCCTGGAGTTGTATAATCACTTTTTGCAATCTTCTGACAAGCAAAGTCAGTGAGGAAACCAGATTCACGTCACCATTTACTAATTTAACAACTGCAGTGATTCACTTAACAAATGTGGCAAGAAAAGGTCATAAAAGGGGACAAAACTCACTTAACAAATGTCTCACTTAACAGTGGTCTAAACTGTGGTCGTACATTTAGGGCTACCTATAGTCATTTGAACCGCCACGGCTTCTGATTTCCTGGATTTTTTTTTATATTTTATATTTTTTATATATTTTGAACATAAAGAAAGGAACAACGTTTTGAATCTGTCTTGTCTAAATTTCAGTACCAAAAGGCTTTGGGTTCGTTTGCTTCCCTTTCTCAAAATACTTAACCCCACAAATGTAAAACTTACAATAAAAATTACTCGAAGAGTATCAACTTTGATGAGCAGGTTAGAATTTGTTTGGAAGTATTCCAGGACTATTTTTTGCCTCTGTTGAATACCGATGTGGTGTTGCAAAACTCTCATTAATTATTTACTCTGATAAGGATTAAGCAATAAAAAACATCACTGTATTCCTCCAAGCTAGAAAGGATGCAAAAAGATAAGAAAGAGCCTGCTAAGTATTAGGGTTTTCAACGTTTGAGTACAGTTTAGGAAAAGAAGCTTTTTAATTAACATAATACAGGTAATCCTTGGCTGACAACCACAGCCAAGTCCAAATTTCCCAGTTTTGCCCCGTTCTTTTTTGACCTTTCTTACTACAGTTGTTAAGTGAATCACTATTGTAAATAGTACGATCACTTAGACTTACATACCCCTTCACAGTGATTTACAGCCCTTTCTAAGCGGTTTACAGAGTCAGCACATTGCCCCCAACAATCTAGGCCTTCATTTTACCAGCCTCGGAAGGTTGGAAGGCTGAGTCAACATGAAACTGGTGAGAATCGAACTGCTGAACTCTAGTAGTCAGCATTCAGCAGAATTAGCCTGCAGTATTGCATTCTAAGGGACGCGGTGGCTCAGTGGCTAAGACGCTGAGCTTGTCAATCAGAAAGGTCGGCAGTTCAGCGGTTTGAATCCCTAGCACCGCGTAATGGAGTGAGCTCTCATTACTTGTCCCAGCAGTTCCAAAGCATGTAAAAATGCAAGTAGAAAAATAGGGACCACTCTGGTGGGAAGGTAACAGCGTTCTGTGCGCCTTTAGCATTTAGTCATGCTGGCCACATGACCATGGAGACATCTTCGGACAGCGCTGGCTCTTCAGCTTTGTAATGGAGATGAGCACCACCCCCTAGAGATGGAAACGACTAGCACATATGTGCGAAGGGAACTTTCACCTTACTGCATTCGAACCACCGCGCCACTGTGGCTCTCAGTAAAGTTAGTAACATGATTGTTAAATGAATCTGGCTTCCCCATTGACTTTGCCTGTGAGAAGGTTGCAAAAAGTTATCACGACTGCACCATCGTAAACTGGACCCAGCTGTCAAGCATTTGAATATTGTTCACGTGTCCATGGGGATGCTGCAATCGTCATAAATGTGAAAAACTGTCGTAAGTCACTTTTTCCAGTGCTGTTGTACATTTGAATGGTACTAAATGAATGGCTGCAAGTCAAGGATTATCTTTATAACCTCATATTGTCGGCAAAAGGCAAGTGACTACATGTAAAATCTAAAATGTCGACTGTGGTCAAGAAATTAATTACAAATAAATGTTGGAATCAAATTTATACAACAATGCAAAAGACATGACTGATTAATTTGATGATAAAACCAGAATTATTTATATTGGGTTTTACAAACACTGACTTAGAAAAGGAATAGGGAAACTGACATGGTATGGGATAACTAGGGCAAGTTTATGTATGCACAAAGGTGGAACAATAATGAAATACCCACAGTAGAAAACTGAAAAAGAGTTTAGAGAAAAAACTAAAGATTTGAGTTACTAAACAATTTATTTTTAAAGATACCTATATTAGTTTAACAAGTCCCACTTTAAATAAGGATATTATTAATTCAATACAACAGTTTCACAATCATTCCTTCAGTGCCACCAACTTTACACCAGAGAAATTGAACGTAAACAAGCAAGAAATGTCTACAAGATCACTGTGTTTATGTCATCCTTAAAATAAAATTTAGTTTCATTTACTACTTCAGTAGCACAAATGCACTACACTATGCAATTAAACAGACTTTTACATTAGTATGTCAGCCAGCCAAATTTCCCTTAAGAATACATTTTTCCAAAAAAAAAGGTAAATAAAGTAAAAAAATAATAATAACCTCATCCAGTCTTATAACTGTAGCCTCTACAATTTGCCGTGCTTTAAAAGCATTTTTTCCAGATATGCCCCTAAATAATTAAACTGGTCCTTTTACCATACTTCCTATATTATAAAAGTCATTTTCCCACAACAAATCAATAACTCATTCCTTACGCCAGTCATTTTTCTCCATTTAACTGAATGGACTGAAGTCCGACACTGCAAGTTACATTACATTTGAATTATGTGTGCAATTTAAAATTCAAAGTACTACGCTAAGGAGATTTTTAGACTGACCGTCCTACAGCCTCGATGTATGTCTACATCCCTTATCTCCAATAATAAAACCTCTGAAAAAGTTAAAACTATAAAAGCTTTTGTTAGGAAAAAAAATCCAGTAATTTCACTCATAGAGAAAATAAATTGCTAACTCACACATACTATTGACATTGACAAGACAACAGTCATCCATGTCTCTTATAATTTAAACTAAACTCCCATTTGCCTCATCTTGCAAATCTTTATATCCGCATTAGGAAAGAAATTAATATAATTTGTGAAACCAGCCAAAATGTTGGAAAACCTATATCAACATTGTTTGGCAGTGTTGACAACAGTGTCCAATCTATTTCAGTTCTTTATTATGATCATTGGTCATTCCAACAAAGTGTACACAAGTCTAACAAAACTATTTTTTTAGATAATAGTGTAAATTGCGACAATAGGCAATGAACAACTCAACCAAGCTTCAAACAATGTAAGCCTGCATAGTTGATTTTAATTTAATTAATAGCTATCTTCAAAGATTTCTTTGTCAATTTATAACCATGGCTTATAAACAGACTGTTTAGGTCGTACCTAATTTACAACTGAAAAGACACTGATGCTCAGATAGGCAGATGTTCTTTTCTTTAAAAAACCGTGCCATCGTTGATCAGGAAAACTAAGTTACTCTTTTTTGTTCCTATGTGTTTGTTATGCTTCATGAAACTTTGCTACATAGCAAAATACAAGTTTGAAACATCCCTACAAATAGGATCCTTTGTGGAAAATCTCATCTTCTCTCTTCTATCAAGATTTAAAACATAATTTGATTGTGCCACTAAGATCTGAATAAGATTTCAGACTTTAGGATGGAGCTTCAGAACTAAACAGAATTGGAACATGCAATAATAACCAAGTTGTTCAAAAATTGTGTGTGTGTATGTGTGTGTGTGTGTGTGTGTGTGTGTGTGTGTGTGCTGTGTTTCTGTTTTCTTAGGAGATGCAAATTCTACCCATAAATCTTGCAGTGCATGTTATCTCTTTCCCAAATTGCTCAGATGACTGAACGAAGGGAAAACTTTATCCAGACAGCTGATCAAAACTTTCATTTTGAGCTATTCAATATCATGTGTTGCTTTAATAACGATTTCAACTTCACCAACTCCTAGAAGACAAATGAGTATTTGTAACAAAATAAGAGGTTCCTCGTTGATAGTAAGTTTGCATCAGTCTCTGGCTCTATGATGCTTTTTCTGAATAAATTGATTTTTTGTGGTTATTAAAACAAACCAAAAGCATCCTTCAATTTGGAGAGCTTGATATAATTAAGTATTCAGGACTCTTACCATAGTAGCATCTCTGAGATTAATAAACAGCATATTTCTATTCTGTGTATCTCATTAATTGATCAGGATATGGAAATTAATCAATCTTGCACTTCTTGAAGTTTTGTCTATATGCATCTCAACTTCAAGCTAAAGCAAAGCTGCAGGACAGACTGGAATTAATCAAACCTGTGTGGAATATTTTGATATGATCCTAAACTTGTCTTTCAAACCAGATTGGTTTTGTACTTTAAACAACATTCAATACTAAATGCTTAAGCAATTGTGGGCAGACTTATAAACACAAACACTGTGGCATTTTCTTTAAGCAGTAGAATTATAGAAGGGTTTGGGGTTTTTTTTCACTTAAACCTTTCACTACATCAAATATTATTTAGCTTTAAATCAAAGGGTAAGTTATCCAAGTTAGGTCCAATGGTATTGTAAAAGGGGGGGGGGATTCCTCATCTGGGGCTGTATTACTTGCTGAAAAAAATCTACTTGAAAACATTAATCAAATTTTTTGCCTACTGGGCATCCATATGGTAAAGCAGCATGTGAATCTCCCAAATTTGCTGATCTCCTGTAACTGGGTGCTATTAATTACGCTTGCTGCATCCATCTCTTGGATTTCGCTTTGTGAAGAAAGTATTTATTGCAACAGCTTTTACAAAACAAGGGAATGAAAATCACAATTGATTAATGAGCTGAATGGAAATATTTCCGTTAGCAGTTTTTTAAAATGAATCAGGATTAATACTATGGGTAAGAAACAAACATGAAGCCAGGGTTCCACAGAGATTGTTCCACTCCACTCATACTTTTATTTACTGAAAATGTTTAAACTAAACATACCATACTCCTGAATTGTTCACTGCTTCACAGATATTTTGGCTGGATATATAGAGTGAGAATTTAAGGCACTGGTGCTCATTGCAATGCAGATATTTAGGAAATAAATGGTTGAGTGATGCTACAAAGAGAATAGCAGATAACAAGGGAAAAATGTGTCCATCGATTGCTTTTATTGTCTATAATAACAGCAGCAACAACATTTAATTTAGATTTTCTTTTCTGAGGTGAAGCTCATCAACAACCTTTGGATGTATCTTTTATTATAGTATTTTCATTTAAACCTATAGCAACGCCAAGCCAGCATTTTTTAAAAGTTATGGTTTGTTAACAATACTGCAGTTGGTTGATTCAAATAAAACACCAAACTGGTGACTTTACATTACAAGTGGTTCTGTCCTAAACGATGGTAAATTAGACCAGAGTTTCCATTGTTAAGAGATAGGATGATGTTGTGACATGGCAACATGGTTGTGATGTTGGTAAAAGCAGAATGTGGGCATGATTCATATCATTTTTGGAAAATGCAACACAGAATTATTATGGCAAGCTAGTCAGCTACACAGAAAATGCCCTTGTTTCATTTACCACAAACCCCCTTAATGTCAAGATTGACTTTGGTGTGATACTGGGAGGTGCAGGAGATTCTTAATCTTTTCAGTTATTTACTGTGCCTCTCAATTTATCAAGGTTTGCTAATAAAAAAAAAACCTTCAGAAAATCATTCACAGAATCTGAACATATGTTGTGCTGGTAAGTAAAATGGAAAGTTTACAAGACTAATGTTAAAAAATGTTCAGAATAAAATGCTTAACAAGTTTATGACACAATACACCAACATAGGCATTTTTTATAGTGATAGAATGCAAACTGAAAACACCTTACCAAAATAGTTCTTTTTGAACTTATGTTTATCCTGAAATGCAAGACTGCTATATGGAAAAATTCAAAACATAGGAATCTTATCAGGCTTGGGAACAAAAAAAGTAGTAACTTTGGGAGGTTTGCTCTATTTTGTGCATAGTTATATCACTTTTTTATTATAACAACTTTATTTCTTCACTTAAAAGAATTTTAAGTATTAAAAATGGGAGGGAGGGAGGGAGGGAGGAAAGAAGGAAGGAAGGAAGGAAGGAAGGAAGGAAGGAAGGAAGGAAGGAAGGAAGGAAGGAAGGTCATTCTTTTACCAAGCAACTTCATTAATTTCAATATGGAACACTCAGTCTAATAAATAATAGGAAAAACAACAGACAGAAGGCATATTTATATTATATCACTTCTGTTTTTAAAATCTGGAAAGTCATTCTAATTAATCACCCCAATAGGACTAGCCTGTCCTACTCATATAGCAGAAGAGGCCTGTTACAGACCTCATCTGCCAAGGAATTCCAGTGGTTGGGGTCAAGGAGAACAGCTGTGGACCCAATTTTAAGGAACAGTCTACCACTGGAAGTAAGAAATGCTCCCATCTTTATGGCTTTTCAGAAGGATATTAAAACTTGGTTTTGCTGGATGGCTTGGGGTCCCCATGGGGCTCCCACCACTGAAGGTGGTTGAGGCGTAAGAAGACTTCATCCCCATCATCCCCATCTTCTTGGTTCTGGTTCTTTGCATAGTTTTAAATTTTTAATTGCTTTGTTATTTTATCTCTTTATCTTTTTATAATCTGTAAGCTTGCCTCTATTGGAGAGACAGGAGGCATATAAAGTTAATGAATAAAAATAAACAATGAAGGAGATGAAGTTTCAACCATTTAAATAAAGAAATTTATTACTTTTCAGATACTATATTGCCAGTATCAGTGCCAAGGTGAAATAGATCAGTAAGTAAATTTTCACTGGCATAATTTTTAACAGCCAGATAAGTAAAGTATATCAACAAGAAGAATTCAGACCTCACACTTGCAACAAGAGTGCTCCGTTGCACTCACAGCAAAACAATTGTCAGTTTTTAGTGGGCTACCAGCAATTTATAATGGACTTTTCCAAACATGTAATTCTAGTACAAAATGTCTCCCTACTACAATGGGTATTTGCCTAAAAGTTTAAAGCGATAACAACATGTTTAACAAGATACAAAGCTCAGAGATCATTAATCAATATGTTCAATGTTATTTGTGATAATTCATCATGACAAGATATTAATGACTTACTGTAGCCTTCAGAGGTGAGATTAATGCAAATGAGTGGGCCACAATTAACTTTAGTGTTCCCAGCTCACAGGAATGGACAGAAGATTACAAATGACAAGAATATGTCAACTGCAATAATCAATAAAGGGAAGCTTAGAAGGTGATCTATATTTTATAGCCCTATCTTGAGATGCACTTTCAGCTCAGCCCACTGTTGTCAGAGTAACACCACCGTTTTCAAGGAAGGGGGTATTTAATCTTCTGGTCTTTTTAAGAAGAAAAAAGAAAGGAAAGGGATTGGAATGCCATGAAAAAGCATATGTCCAAGTATATTGTCTAACGTATGAAAACGGCAGGAAACCAAATTCAGATACTGCATTCCTCATCAGCTAAAGAAAATTGTGTCTGCTCCCAAATTGAAACAGTAAGGCCAAGAAGAAAATAACCTGCCCTGCTGTGTAATATATTTATTCAATTAAAGAAAAGCACATTAACAGAGCTTTCTGAAAGAGCCCTTTCATTTGATAACTTGGGTTTCATACAATGCAGCCCGAGAGAGACTGGAAATGTGGCAACCACAGCCTGCATCCCTCACCAGATCTTACTCATGTTGAGGATTAGAAACTGATATGAAGTTCTTTATATCCCAAATCCCAAATGTAGAATTTCCCATTGTTTAAAAATGAGTCTCGGAAACACAAAATGAATATTAGAGCTTTCAAAGGAGACGCACATGTATGCTCTCATAAGAATAATATTCATTATTTTGTGGTAGAGGAATTGTCATCTTCTATGAAAAACAGCTGTTGTGTTGTTTCCATGAAAAAAAAAAAGAATTGCAATTATGGCCCAATAATATGCAGATAGGAGGTAAATTTATTTTGGTGATAGCTCCGGTTGGCCAGAGGGTTTCCTGCCCCAGCTAGGTAACGCAATAGGCAACAATGTTATCTAGTCGCACTGTGAAAGATCTGCAAGAAATCAACCAAGCTCAGAGACCACCAAGGACTCCACAAGGCATTATCTAGCTTAATCCAAGTTTATTGTGAAATAGGAATGAGGATCCGGATTCCAAAATGTAACCGTAGAGAACTTTCTAACAAATACAAACATATCAAGACCTATGTTATGTTAAAAGGAAAGGAAAGAGAGAGCACTGGTAAATCAACGAGCCATGAATAGTTTATGGTTACTTCCATTTACATTATTATGATTGTTTATGCTGAAACCAGGCATCTTTCAGCCAAAATTGATGCCAGCCTTTTGGCTAATTTACAAAAATGAATCATAATCGTGGGGTGCTGAATTCTGTATTCCTGATTTTTTTTAACCACTCCTACAACCATCAAGCTTATCAGCTGCATACCTCAACCCATAACTTATGTTGCTAGGGTTTAATAATATAGGATTTATTATTATTATTATTATTATTATTATTATTATTATTATTATTACTACTACTACTACTACTACTACTATGTGTAAACACAGCCAATGAAGAATTCTCTGGAAACCCTTCACATTTTGAAAGTGCAATAAACTTCAAAGAAAGCAAGCTTTTGACGTCAGACCCAATGTTTCCACCCTCTCGATTAAAATGTGTGTCAATTTCCCAGGCGCTAAATTTAGCACAGTTCAGCCCAAAAGAACAACTTGAAACTCAATGAACTCCAACGGTATGGCGTATGACACCAAGTGTCAATAAGAATTAGCTACATCATTAACAGGAGGCAAATATTAATCAGATCTAAATATAATTGTGACTGAACAAGATGTGTGGCTTAATCACCCGCCAAGTTTTCTGTAACTTAACAAAAAATAAATTTGGCTAATTATTCAACGTATTCCAAATTGGGTAAATAAGATTTTTTTCCCCATTGCCTTCTGTTTAATTGTGGCTTGGCACCAAGAAATATATATCAAAATTATAGTATTTCCCTTGACAGAAATCTTCTTGCTTCCATACATTGTTATGACTCTCTGCAGAGTATACAGAACTGTTGACAACCCTCGAACACTGCTACAACAATATTACTATACTTGGCACAGAAGTACCCTTGCGGCAACAGAAAAGCTGTAATTTTGATTGTCACTTCATATTATGCTGGATATTATTTTACTTTATACACATGCACACACTCATAAACTCTTTAATAGACCACCGTTTTCTCACTGCCCAGTTCCTTTATAATAAATAAATAGCATCGTAAAACAACTAAACCAACAGCTCAATCCTTTTTTTTTTCTTCAAATCATCATTACACATGCAGCAGTAACAGAAGGGAGGAAAAAGTGTGTGAAAGTTATTTGTGATATGGATTATTATTCAACTGTATTTTCTCCCAGCCAGATTATTCATCATGAGGAGTCCAGCTTTCCACTTTAAAATGTAATATTGAAATGACATAAAGTCATAATCCAGCTGCAATGCACTAAGAGAAACAAAATCTACTTAACTGGCAGACCATTCATCAGTCAAGCTCTTCTTTTACAAATATCCTGAGGAACATTGTGGTTACATATTGTATGTTCCTTTATTGTATTGCATATCATTTATTCTCCTGCAAATCACCCTAGACGTATTGGTATTCAGGGGCTAATTGTACCGTACAGCTATAATATACTGTTGACACATGCATGACTTATAATTTCTAGGCACTGGGAAGTATTTATTGTATCTGATCAACATTTATATGAAGGCTGTACTGTATGGGTATGCATGCATGTAAATGGGCGAGTAAGTATACATGAGATAAGTAAAGTTATCTGTTTAAAGAATCTCAAACATGAAGACTAAAAACACAGAACAAGGTAGATCTAAGTTCAAGGTAAATTTTCACAACTTGCTCTTTCCAAAGATATGTTTTCAAGCATTTCTATGAGAACTAACTATATGTTTGATTTGATTTTTAAAAGGTCAATTAAATGGTCTCTGCTTATTTCCATGTACTTTTTGTTTTTAAATATTACCGAAATTAAGCAAAGAAATGATGAGCACAAAGTGCAAGCACCCTCGCCATATTTTGAAGGCAGCATAACTCGAGCTTCCAGCCTGTTTTTATGGAAAGAGGCTGTTTCTATTTTTTTTCAACTTCATATAGTTTGAGTCATATTTCTGCAATAAAATATTCAGTGCAAGATACAAAACAATAAATCTAGTACTGAACACAGATAAGAAACACACTGTGCTACCAACCACAACAGTTGATTTACAAGAATGCCCCTTCAATGTGTTTGCTTTAAAGATTTATAACTTGACTTTCAATCAAATGATCTCCAAGGTAGCTTACAAGATAGTAAAACAAAAGGAGCAAAAATTATGCACACTAAAATTGTCTTAATATGCATTAAATTCCATTATATTCTACTGATAATACATAACACAATTATATTCTGTCTCAAGGAGGGTAGCAGGCAGGCAGGCAATCAATCAATCAAGTATCCATTTTTTTTGTAAGAAAAGACTTCTCAAATAGGGCCTTGGTAAATATTAGTAAGTATGCAAACAGTATTAGTAAGTGTGCAAATTGGTGATTTTTATCTACTGAACTTTGGTGAGAGTGGTGGGAGCCTAGCCAGAAGATTGAGAGTTCAATCCTATGTAACGGCAGAGGTTTCTCTCCTAGAGTGCAAGAGAAAATATTGTGTGACTGTGAACTGTGTACTGTGAACTTCGGATAGGCACCAGGAGGAGCATCCAGCCAGTAAATGCTCAGCTCCACCCAGTTGCCCAAGTCCACCTCAAATTAAGGGATTACAGGTAAAAAGGGTATTGAACTTTGAATAAAGTTTTTATGTATTGAGTTTTGATGTTGGAGAAGGTTCCTGAGAATACCATAAATAGCTTTCAAAGCATCATTTGAACAAATCAACTCAAGAGTTCTCGCTTGTGGCACAAAAGACCAGACTCAAATTATCCTACTTCAGTCACATTATGCAACAACCTAGCTATATAGAGAAGATTCTGATGCCAAGAAAAGCTGGAAGAAAAGAGAAGTGGCAAAGTGGATGGACTCCATTACAGAAGCAACGGTGTGTCATCGGAAGTCCTAAAAACCCAGATTAGGGACAGATTGGCATGGAGGAATTATATGTGGTCACTAAGAGTCAATTACAATTTGATTAATCAAAAATAAACATCCTCAAACTAGTCAGATTTTCTGTATTTCAATAACACCTTTTAAAAATAAAACACTAGTTTATTTTTAATTAGCTGAGGAAGGCATACAATGGTGGGAAAAATTTGTATTTTCTTTCCTAGGTTTGAGCTTCCCAAGGTAGATACTGCTGCTAACCGCTATTATCTTATTTTGTACCTGACTGACTTCTGCATTACAAACAATTCCAATTACAATGTTCAAGGCATTGTCTTTTTTTCTCTTCCAAAGGGAAGAAGTGAAAAGTTCTATGAGTAGTCAATATGGCATTTTAGTAGGAATCAATATTCTCGTATTCAGATCCTAGAATCAAAGTGCTGGTGTAATCATCTAGCCCAAACCTTTGCTCAGTTCAGGAAATTTAAGAGAAAAGTATTTCCAGACACCTGCCCTATTAGCACATCTTTAAATAATTGATTCCATTGAGGAAAAAGTGGTTAGTCCCTTTTTCTTCATGATCCAATTCACCCTCCTATATTTTCAGTTTAATTAATCTACACTTGAACAAATCTTTGACTGCTCGTATGGAACGGCCTTCTGGTATGTTATGCTCCCATATTCCTTTGAAACTTTTCATCTCTTCAATCCAGACCTCTCTGAGATACTTACCTGAGCCTCCACAGGGAAATGACTTTACATTTCTGAATTAGCAGAATGTGAATGGGGACAGACAAATGAGTGCATGCGTCAGATATACCCATGGGATAAAGATAACATGATTGTGAAACCTGAAGGAGGCATACTTTTGTCTTGGTTGAAGGTACCTTCTCTCCAGGATTTCTCTCCAAGAAGCAGAAGCTGGGACAATGGATATCCTTCCTTGCAAGAATGTCTCTTTTCCACAATTTACACTCAATCCAATTTATTTCAATAAAGTAAATCTTACGAAAAGGTTCCTCTCTTTCAAATAAATACTAGAATCCAGAACTCACTGCTGAAGTGGTAAGCATGGAGGTGAACCATAAGGTAAAGGTTCCCCTCGCACATACGTGCTAGTCATTTCCAGCTCTAGGGGCAGTGCTTATCTCCATTACAAAGCCGAAGAGCCAGCACTCTCCAAATATGTCTCTGTGGTGGGGCCGGCATGACTAAACACCGAAGGCGCACGGAGCGCTATTCCCTTCTCACCAAGGTGGTCCCTATTTTTCTACTTGCATTTTTTTTTACATGTTTTCGAACTGCTAGGTTGGCAGAAGCTGGGACAAGTAACGGGAGCTCACTCTGTTACGTGGTGCTAGGGATTCGAACAGCCAAACTGCCGACCTTTCTGATCGACAAGCTCAGCATCTTAGCCACTGAGCAACCACGTCCCACTATACTGAACCATAATCCATCTTTATATGCAGCATGATTTTCTCAGCAAATAGCATATTGTTGTACCAACAAAGGATATTTTTTTTTGTGAAACAATAAAAGCAAAACTAAAATCTCTCTGTAGCCTGTTGCTGCAGCTTTCTAGAAAACATCAGAAAGCTAGGAGAGCAACCTTGAAAATTCCAGCAGGAGGAGTGATCAATGCCACACCTTTAGATAGGTTTTGTTAATTGTGAAGAAGCCGTGATAATGTTTTCAGCAACTAGGGTGCTAACTTCTAAATACATCACGCTTAGCCACATTCTTCCTTCTGACAATCTCCCGCCTGCAACTGCCACAACACTGAAAATGCATTAAGAAACGATCCGATTTTTTGTTTAGACAAGAAACAATTACTGACCCTTTTTGCCTTCGACAATAAAGCGTTATCGAAAAATTTCAGCAGTGTCTGCTGACCGCACCAAATTTAACAAGGTTCTCAAATGAACCCAGAGTAACTTTCCCACTGTGACATATTAATAATAAGTTCCTTTCCCCATCTATCCCAAGCCATGAATATGTAATGTTAGAAAATGAGCCCTTTTCAAGCAACAGAATCTCAGACGTGAATAAATAAAAACTATCCATCACCAGCCTGTGAAAAATTAATGAGAGTTCTGAGACACCACAGGAAAAAAAAATTGGTTACTGGAAAGATAAAGTCCACTATGTAAAATTCTTCAGTGATTCAACAAATACATATATATCTATACACACACGCACACACACAACAATAAATTTCATAAACACCTTTCAACTCTAAAGCTTGCATTAGTATGAAAAGAGATCAGTATGAAAAGAGATGTGTGGGGGCTAGAAAGTAAGTGGAGATGGTGAAAGAGAAAATAAAAAGAAAAGTTGTTCACTATGGCTAGGATCCAGAAAATCCAACGGTGTGAACTGGATGGCATTTCTTGTCTTGTTGAAATGGTTAAGCGATCCAGCAGTTGTATTGAATGCAAATTTAGCTGAGAGTGCCATCTTAATTGACAGATTATGTGTCTTCTAAACACCCCAAGACCTTTCTTGATCATAGACTGGAATCAAGCAAGGACATGCACCACTGGCATACAAAGCAAAGAATAAAACTTACGGATTCAATTTTAGAATGATTTCAGTAGACTAAAACTGCACTTAAATGCACCAGAGAGGGACGGGGCGAGTACCAAATATTTCCACTGATGACATTTGTATATTGTTAGTCCTTGACTCATGACCACAATTGAGCCCAAATTTTATGTTGCTAAGCAAGACATCTGTTAAGTGGCTTTTGCCCCCATTTTACGATCTTTCTTGCCCTAGTGAATCCCTGTAGATGTTAAAGTTAGTAACATGGTTGTTAAGTGGTTTCCCCATTGACTTTGCTTGTCAGAAGGTTGCAAAAGGTGATCACATGATCCCAGGACACTGTAACTGTCATATATATGAGTCAGTAGCCAAGCATCTGAATTTTGATCGTATGATCCTGGGATGCTGCAACGGTTCTTAAGTATGAAAAATGATCAGAGGTCACTTTTTTTTCTACAGAAAAGGGAAAACCCAAATTCAGGACAGTGCCCGTGTTCCTTGGCATCACACTTTCAGGAGTTTCTCCAAAAAGACCTTCTATGAAACCTTCCAATTAAGTGTATATCAATTATTATATTTATATTTCTTTCCCATCAAATTTAAGTTTATATAATTAAGATTTCCAAACAGTTTCTAATCCAAACTCTGAAGCAAATCCAGGTTTCCTAATTCAATTCATTTTTCTCAGGATTTCATTTGGGAAGCCCAGGCTTTTGTATTGTCACACTGTTGATTCCTACTGCCCAGTAAAATATTAATTATTATGTTCAGCAGATGCTTTTTATTGCATCTTTAAATGCTACGTTAATAAATAAAGGATGTTTCTGTTGTGGTTAGCCGGCAGCAGGTGCAGATGGCTGAGGAGAGTGATGACTCTGATGAGGGGCCAGGACCATCAGGGAGTAAACTGCTGCCTTCAGAGATTGGGCGGGGGGCTGGCAGCAATGATGAGGAGGTTCCCAAGGAGCCTGTGCCAAATGCACATGCATGAAGGATTACTCGGATGGAAGAACAATTACAGCAGCACAGGTGACTTGGGAGTAAGGCTGCAAGGTAACGGCCCCTCCCTCAAGAGGATAAAAGCCAGGTTTGGGAAAGCGTTCTTTGCAGAAAGCAAAGAAGCTCTGAAACTCAACTGGTGGACATCTTAGTTCGTGTTTGGAGAATTTTGTACATTAGTTCTTATCTCTGGATTTTTGGCAGCCTTGACAAACAACTTGGCAAGGCTCTTCCTTGTCGGAGATAATTGTTGGAAAGCAGCCTTTTATCTGTATAAAGGAACAGAATTTGTGATTAAACCTTGAAAGGTGGGGGCTGCTGCCTTTGTCTGTGTTTGCTCTCTGGGAACCCAGTTGGGTCAGAAGAGTTTCTGTTAAAAAAATGAAGTTAGTAATTACTGTGATGTAATAAATAGGAAAATACAGATCCAGGTCAATCTGATTATAAAAGCAACTACTCATAGGCCTCACAAAATGAGGACAGGAGTATCTCTACCGTAAGCAAAAAAAAGGAGATCATTTTAAAATGATGAATATCCACAGGGAGAATTAAGAAAACAAGAAAGATGGAAACTTAATGATGGAGAAGTTAGGTTCTAATATACTACAAATGCTAAAAAGAATTGTGTTCAAAACCACAGCAGCATAAAACTGCCAAAGTTAACAATTTCAGCATTCAAAACTAACCCAAGAAAGATTATTAATTCAACAAAATGAATAAATTACAAACAAAAATTCTTCCAGAAAACAATCAAAAAACACTCATACAGCACAAACTATAGTAGGAGGCCATTAGGAAGTCAATCCAATACCACAATACTAATACATTTCTGGTAACTTGAGTCAACAGCTTTCCAACTTTTTCTAAGAAAAACATCTTCTACAATCATACCATTGTAGGCAAAGCTATGGTTTATCCAGTAGTAATATATGGCTTTGACAGATGGAAGGTGGAAGAATTACTGCTTTTGAATTGCAGTGTTGGAGAAGATGTTTGAAAGTCCTTTGGACTGCAAGATCAAATCAATCAATCCTAAATTAAGTCAACCTTGACTGATCTTTGGAAGGACAAATCCTGAAGCTGAAGCTCAAATAATTTGGCCACCAAATGAGAAGAGAGGATTCATTGGAAGAGACCATGATATTGGGAAAGATTGAAGGCAAAAGGAGAAGGGGACAGCAGAGGATGATCATATATGATCAGATAGTGTCACTGATGCAGTGAACATGAGGGGTGGTGGGTGCTGGTGTGTTATGGCCCACGGGGTCACAAAGAGTTGGACATGACTTACCGACTGAACAGCAAACAAAATCACACCATAAAAATGAGAATGAAATGGGTTTTACCATATGTGGTGGCTATGCCCCAAGGACAGAATCTATTGGGCCAAAATCAAAGATTGGATACAAGGAATTACGGAATATCAAACTGAACTCAGACCAGAACTCTATTTATGGGGGATAATCAAAGACCAATATCCAAAAAAGATAAAATACAAAATCTTACATATTCTAACAGAAGCTAGAATAGCTTATGCGCAAATGTGGAAAGGGCCTAATGTTCCAACAGAAGAATTAGTCTTACAAAAAATAATAGATTGCGCAGAAATGGATATGCTTACATTAAAAATGAAGGAAAAAGAAAAATCCAACTATTACTCAATTTGGCATAGATGGTACGAATGGTTAGAAAATAGAGATAAGGAATGAAAAGTGAAGATTACGTAGAAGAACCATTAAGAAAATGATATATAGATATGTAGATATGTAAAGTAAAGATAGATATTAATTGCAAACATAAGTAAGGATAATTAGAATAGATGATAGAAAATATATGATAAAAATGTATGTATGTCAATGCAAAATGCTGTTGAAAGTGTAAATATGATTTGTACTGGTGGAAAACAATAAAAATAATTTGTTAAAAAAAATGAGAATGGATGACAAATGAAGTGTGCAATGAATAAACTGGGCAAGGAGGATCACGGTACGTTTTCTCACTCACACAGGTTAAACCATTTTCTTTTGTGAAGCTCTGCTTAATAGCAGTTATTTCATGAGATTCTCCCAAGGTTTTCCCATGGCACATATCAGGGACGTCCCAATGTCATAATAGATTTGCTGTTTTACATACCTTCAGAGTTCTTTCGCCAGAGGAAATATCAGCTAGCTCAGCTACTTTGGGAAAGCGCGTCTCTTAATTCATTTGGCTCACATTCAGAATCAGTGAAGGAGAAATTTAGTGAGGGGGTTTCCCTCCGTTTCTTTTTTCTTTTTGCTTGCTTGCATTTCTAATCCATCCACCTAGATGGACATCATCCAAGAGACAACAACTGAATGTTCTCTTTTCTGCCTAACTCCACTGTGGAAATAGAAAATATACTGAGAAATGTGAAATTTCTCTTTTAATGGAAGGTTGCTTGTTTTTCTAAGTAAAAAAATAAAATATTTCTAATTTATTCTTTTTCCTCTTCAACCAGTGCTTGATTTTACTTCATGCTATGCCCCCATCTCCAATTCACTTTATTTTTCTGCAGAAAAAATATTTTAGTGTAAAAACCATAGCAACCAATGAAAACCAAGGACTGGGAATAATGTATCCACAGAAACCTTCTCTGCCCCCCTAAAAGAACTCATCCCTTTATATTACAATCAGAAAATTCAACTTTCTATCACTAAGAGGTAGAATGAAATGTTAAAAATAGAGCATGAATTTATATATTACATATACCTTGTTTTAACTTCATAGTACTAGTAACAATCAAAGATATAAGTTCTCCAAACTTATATTAGTAAACTTTGTTAAGAAAAATGGAAAGTAATAACATTCTGTTGAATATTTGTTAAAATAACTACAAGGCAGGGACACAGGGAATTCAAATTAATTAGCTTCATGTTTTATTTCTTCTGTTCTCCAATGCAAAGGAAAATCTTTCCTACAATAGGTGACTTTGGCTGTATCTGTACAATATTTTAGAAATGGTTGCTAGTCTTCTTGTGCCTGTGTGAACTGGCATTCATACCCTTATAGCACTGATATAAGTGATTAAATTCAATCTGCTTCTCACTATAGGAATTATTAATGTGAATAATTTAATTCTCTCCATATGAAGCTGTTACATTTTGCAAACCAGAAGAACATAGTGGTAACTCAGTATTCATCCTTAATTAGTTCTGGGAAACATGATAAGTACCAAAAATTGTATTTTTTCCCATAAGGAATAATGTAGTAAGTCACAAGGCAGCCAACATTGACATGTTCTAGCTTGTGCATTAAGTACCAAACAAACAATGAATACCGGGGCAATTTTTTCACTTCAAAATGTGTTGAGTATTAAATTTGATGAGTTTCAAAGCAGTTGAGTACCAATGTACCACTGTATATTACTTAAAAATGTTCAGTAAGGATAAAAAAAAATTTTCTGAAAACATTCATCCCTGTCCCTTTTCTTAGTTCTAGAGTTAGTTTTGCCAGCAGAATTGCTACACGCTTACATAAAAAGACCTATTTCGTAGGACTGTGTAACATTTCAATTTGGACATGTAACTCAAGAGAGATATGATTATAACTCGAAAGGAATAAAGTCATTCTAAGCAGATTTGAGTCTTTAATCCCTTTGTAGATTTTTTTTTAAAATCATGCTTCTAAGACCCAGATCGAACAAGATCAGAAACAAAGAGTTTAAATCTATACTGGCTCATTACAGTAAAAATACACAGGTTTCAACAGATCATCCAATCTAAAAGTGAAAAGCTCTTGGGCTATTATACATACAGGTATAAAGGAGATATGTAAAGCCCAAACTTTCACTCTCCAACTTTTATACACAGCTTACACTTTATGCATGGCTGGATTTCTTCCTTAATGATTATGAATTGAGTGCCTATAATAAAAATCTGTTATCAAGAACTATGTCCTTGAATCACTGTCTGCAAGACTTCTAGTGCACAGATTGGTCAAGAAGATGACTGACAATCATTATCGGATCCCACCCCCAACACAGCATCCCCATATTGGTTTGGAAGTCAACATTAAACTTCTTTCTTCACTTGGACATTTTAGTTTGGATAGTGTCCCTCTGACAGGTTTTGTCATAACCCCGCAGAATCAACATCACTGTAAATTTTCTCAAATCACTCTAACATCTTCTGGTGGAGCTATTCAATAATGTTTACTTACCACCAGCATCCAAAACAGGACAATCATGTGCCTTCTCTGAATCTTTTGCTTCCAAAAATCAGGAGGCATTCCCATCAGTTTAACTTACTGAATGCTGTTAGTGAGATACGACTTATGACAATTGAGACCAGAATTTCAGTCGCGAAGCAAGGCAATTGCTAACCATGTCATCATGTGAGTGAACCCAACTTTACAACAATTTCTACCATGGTCATTAAGTGAATCTGGCTTCTCCAATTGACTTTGCTTGTTGGGAGTCATCTGGGAAAATCACAAATCATGATCATGTGACTGCAAGATACTGCAACCGTTGTAAATGTGAGCATTTTGCCAAGGATCCAAATTGCAAACATGTGATTCATAACTTTCAGGGCAGGTCGTAAGTTATTTTTTCCCCCTCTGAGGCTATTGTAACTTTAAATCATCATTAAATGAATGGTAATAAGTCAAGGACAAAACATCTGTTTCCATAGTTCAGTACCTCTGTTTTCTGGATGGAGTTTTCCCTCACTTACATAAAAGCATAGTTGTGGCACTCAAGTGAATCAACTTTGGCTGCCAATTTTACATTAACGCTATAACATTGGAAGCAATCCCAAAGAATTCAAAGAAGTGTAAATCTGATAACCAGCACCGGCAATATTATTTCTATGAGTATAAAACTACATCAAAATGGTAACTCTTAGAATTTGGAGAAATTAAGTATGCAGCTACAATAAAGAATAATAGAGTTGAAAGGTAGAAGACCTTATATCATTCCAGATAAGTGGCTGCCCCAACCTTCTTAAAAGCCTCTAGTGATGGAGCTTCCACAACTTCTGAAGACAAACTGTTCCACTATTTAATTGTTCTCACTGTTAGGAAATTTCTCCTTAATTCTAGGTTGCTTCTCTCCTTGATTAGTTTCCATTGCTTCTTGTCCTGCCTTCTGGTGTTTTGGAAAATAGGTTGAACCACTCTTCTTGTTGCAGCTCCTCAAATATTGAAACTCTGCTAACATGCCATTTCTAGTCCTTCTTTTTATTTAACTAGTCATACCCAATTCCTGCAACTGTTTTTTGTATGTTAAACAATATTAATAATATCAATATTCCCCTGAAGCAAATTCCTGAAATATCATTTATCAAAAACAACAGCATCTATAAAATCTCCGTGTAATATCTGCCAAGTGTGGCCCCCCCAGTGTCTAATTTGCAATTTAGTGTTAATTGTGCATTCCACACAAAAAAAATACTAATCAGGCAGGAGACTAAGGCTGATGTTTAGATGGATTTTTTGGCACACAGGAGTGGGAACCCACATAATAATATTTATTCAAATTAGCTACAGTATTTGAAGCACCCCTAACACAATCTAAGTTTTTCTTTGGATCGATACAAAGGTCTCAAAGTTGGGAAGAAAAAAATATATTGAGAATAGGGGTAAAGTATTTGTGAAAAAAATATTTAATTTCACTGAGGGCATGCCGCTATTTTTCCAGATTAAACTCTTAGCGGCAAAATTGTTAAATTATATTGGAGAATTCATTCACATGGCCTCCGTTAGCAATTTACCAAACTTCTGTGACTTGCTACTAATCAACTTCAAATAATGCTACCCTACCTAAAAATCAAAGTAACTTCAACAATTATATATCTTCATGCCATGGACCTGTAAATCAGTTAACTAAAAAATAAAATGACTGAATTTTCCCATAACTCAGAAATTAAAAGAGGTATCAAAAGAATGCCATATCATAGTGCTGTTTGCAATCAAAATCGCTTCTAAAGACTGTTTTCTTATCAAGATGTTCATATTTTTTTTCCTATGGCTTTCCAGTGCAGACTCCCTAACAAGTCTTACAAAGGCCACTTTATAAACACAATTGTGCCTTAATTATATTTGACATTTCAACAATTCAGAGTAATTAAGCCCCTTTGTGATGTAAATATTCAGCAACTGTGATATATTCAGCAATTGTGATCTCATCCAGCATTATTCAAAATCCATGGTATTCTGTTATAATTCTCTTTAGCTAGGATAACAATAGCAAGCCATGGTATTCTATTATTTAAAAGGGGGAAAATTACTGAATATTAATACAACATATCCAAATTTTCACATTTCATTATACGCCAAGTCTTTTCTGATTGCATATCCTTATTGGGGAAAAAATGTTTCAGCAGGTATCCCAATATATTAACCTAGAGTACTAATGTGTCATGTACATTATAAAAGATGTATATTTTTAATGTAATGTCATGTACGTTATATTAAATATATATTATTTAATCTAAAAATAAGAGTTATCCCAAATATCTATGATGTGTATTCTATATGTTAACTGTTGGTTAATATCACTCTTATTTTTAGATTAAACAATATATTTTTTAATATTTTCCTCCTGGTCCCAATGGATTGTTGTGTGTACCCCACTTTGGAGATCAGTGAATTTATTCTCTATTTTTTTCTTTGGCAAGGAATCCCAAAGTAATGACAATTTACAAAAGATTCATCACAATTATGTAAACACATTAACGTATATCTATCCATTGAGTTCACTAACCAATTGGAGTCATATTTACAGACTGTTGGCCATTGTTATGGCATAGATATTTAAATAAAATGTTGCATTTTGTAATGCAATCAGAAATGTGTCTTTTTCAAAAGTCAGATAGGTTCAGTGAAGTCAGTATTTGTAATCCTAATCCAACAAAGACAACCAATCAGGCAAAATATATTAACATCAAGAAAGCACTTTCACTTTGAGTTAAGATACTTTAAATGTAGTTTAGCATTTTACATGTAGCCTGTTTTAAATGCAAACAGCCTCCCAGCATAGAATCATAGCTTTCAGAGAAAAGGAACATAAAGGAAAAACTTTTCCTTCCAAGTTCATAGTTTCCCTGTTGGGAAATCCACCATAAATACCCCTTACAATATTTCTGGTTTTAGAAAACCAAACCTAGTTCATGTCCTAGAAATAATTCGGCTATTCTTGTTCAGAATGCTAGAAGTTATAGACCAAAAGATTCTGGAAGGAGACAGACAGGGAAAAATAGATTGCTCTGAACTAAACATAAATAATAGCAATAGCACTTAGATTTATATACCGCTTCACAGTGATTTACACTCCTCTGTGGTTTACAAAGTCAGCATATTGCCCCCAACAACCTAGGTCCTCAGTTTACTGACCTCGGACAGATGGAAGGCTGAGTAAACTGAGCTGATTGCCAAGGGCCCCAAATGTGATTATGTGATATTGTGTATGTGTTTGCATGTGTACAACTGTTCTAACATTGAAAACCATTGGTTGTAAGTCAAGGACTATGTCTATGACTGAGAAGACAACATGACATGGACACAAAATCATCAACAGTTGAATTTGATTTTGGGAGACTATCAATAAGTTGATGAACTTATTGTGTGTATCACTAAATGCATCTGATGTCAAAGGTATTTCCTATTTATATCTAATACAGGTGTGTATAATAAATAGAAACTTTTCAGTCATGCAGTAGACGGTATCATATACTGATGTGGCCTGGATTTTAAACTGGATAGTGCAGTCTTAGCTAAATAATACTTTCTAGAAGAATGCAGAGTGCGGAGAATAAAATCAAAGCTCATCCCATAATCATTTCACAGAGACCGTGCAGTTACAGTAAGCTAATTACAAATGACAGTTCCTAATTAACAAGAGCAAAGAGGAGAGCTTTATATTATTAAAAAGTTCTTTGGGCATTGAGAAATATCACAGTGGAAGTTTTGGTGTGAGTAGGCAGATAGAGTACAAAGCTGGCTTAATAGCAGGAGTCATCTTCTAATATATGCAGGTAAATACCAGTCGTGCAATAATTCTTATGCCACAAACCATGTTTGCAGGAAGACATTTTTTTAAAAAATGGCAAAAAATGCAGGAGAAAAATATATGGCAATTTCATCGGTGTGGACTCAAATGTTTGTAACAAATCAGTTCCTAAGTTGTTATCATGGGTCTGTGTGAAACAAACCATGGATCATCTTAGTCAAGCAAAGATGTACCATTGCAGAACTAAATTCTCAGTCAATTCATCTTCCTAGGCCTGTAGGAGAAGAGGATTCAGGATCTATTCATGAATTAAAAAGCATCTTTATTCCAAGAAGTTTGAATCCAAAACAAAGTTGGATTGAAAAGGTATAATCCTTCCTGTTGACAAAAACCTTTACTAAACCAACATAATACCTACAAACTTGAAATCTGGTACATATGTTCCTCTTGGCTTCTAAGTGCTCACTAACAAAGGATTTTTCAAATGACCATCAGAGCATTAGTATTTGGTATATTATTATTAACACGCTCTGATGCTAAGGAGTTCTACTCCCCCTCTCCACCTGAAAAGAAATCCAAATGCAAAACACAAGGAGAGGAGAGGAATTTCAGTTTTAGTTTCACAGCACCAAGCAGCTTTAGTACAGAACTGTTGAGCTAAGCCACGCCCAGGCTCCTTGCTGTCTCCTTCTTGCTCACACAGCAAATACTATTTCAGTTTCCAAACAGCCCACAACTCTCTCACACACTGACAGAATGCTAGCCAGATGAATACCGATGGATGCTGGTAGGCAGAGGCACATTTTTCTCCCCTTATTTTCCTCCCCAAAAACTAATCCCGATCACATAGTTTCATAGCAAAGCACGGGTATCGAGCTAATGAGTTATATCTTCCACGTCCTAGATACCTATCATGGCCACATACAGTTAGATTTGAAAAACGCTGTACCAAATATTAACATGGATTAAGTTCTCGTCTCTCTACGAATACAGCTGAGACCTGTACGTCCACAAAAAACAAAAAACAAAAAAAAAGGTCAAATGCTTCATAACCATTAACATGAGTACATCTACTTCTAGAACACTTTCAAAAATTATTAATGTCCTTATTTCACTTAGCTACTATAGAAGGCAGCCCTGTATTACCCAATATAATAGTATTATGCAATGATCCACTTTTAATGCACATCAACAGTCAAGAAATTGGATATACAGAAAAAAAAAACTCTCAAGGCTACTTAAATTTTAATCACTTTTTTATTGTTCTTTTGTAAGAGTCAAGAGTAGAGTAAACAACATTTTAGCCCCAGTGGGCTTTCAGCAGGTAAGTCTTATAGGAACAAGAGGATAGTAGCAATTTGTACTGTTCAAAGACGCTATAAAAATCTGCCGTCATTCAATCTCTTCTTCTATCGCTGAAAAAAAGATTCTTACACATTTCCTATCATTCACTGTCATCTGGGATCCCAAAAATCCATCAGTAATGTGTGGGGGGGGGGGAGGAGTTTGCACAACAAACAACCAGAAATTCTAAAATATCAAACAAAATTAACAAAATTAACTGAAAATGAAAAAGAGAATGAGACACGCCAAAAAAGTTTGTTTACTAAAGAAAAACTACAATTAAGAATCTAAGATTCAAAGCAATAATAATAATAATACAGGAAAATATGGCTGGAGATTTGTTATTTTCCCTTTCTGTTTTTGTTTTTGCAGATCTTTTGTTTTGTAGAAATGACAGGTCAGCAGTTGCCACAAATGTCAAATCTGCCATCAAAGCACCTGAATTTGGTTCATGGCAGCATTCTCAATACCTTGCTATTGCCCCCCCCCCCTTAAGTGAAAGCTATTATACAGGAAATCCATTTTATGAAGATTTTGAAAAATGCATTCATTCATTGGCTGGATCTTGACTGCCGATTCCCATTCAGAAGATGGGAAGCCAAAAATGTAAGCAATTAATGTTTTGTTTTATTTATTTTTATTTGATTTATTTGATTTGTCAATCGCTTATAAGATAACAGGTATCAGTATAAATATGAGTAAGAATACAGGAAATAGGTACGAATAAATGGGGACAATAGGACAGGGACTGTAGGTATGATAGTGCCCTTATGCACACCCCTTACAGACCTCTTAGGAACGGGGTGAGGTCAATAGTAGACAGTGTAAGGTTAAAGTTTTGGGGATGTGAGGATGTAAGAACAGAGTCAGGTAGTGCATTCCAGGCATTGACCACTGAAGTCACTGAAGATTGCTGAAGTCGTACTTTCTGCAATCAAGTTTGGAGCGGTTTACATTGAATTTGTATCAGTTGTGTGCTCTTGTAGTGTTGCGGATAAAGTTAAAAGTAGTCATTGACTGGTAGGATATTGTAGCAGATAATTTTCTGCGCTACGCTTAAGTCCAACCGTAGACGACGTAGTTCAAGGTTGTCCAAGCCCAAAATGTAACTCAAACTCTGATGAACATTTCTACAATTCAACACTTGTGGAATTCAGTGGAAATGGGGAGGTAATTCATGCATGCTGAAATATAGCCTCTCTTGAAAAGTAAGGGGGGGATTTAAATCCTACTCTATTTTAATGCTCAATTGGTACATTGGTGACAGAATGAGGGGAAAGACTTTGACTCGATATTGTATGCCTAAGAATTTCATTTTTGAAAGAATCTCTCATCACTTGGAAGGTGCAGGACAAACATCTTAGTGTTTCTCTTGTTATCTTAACCTTGAACATATTCTAGATATTAGCTCAACTGAAAAAGAGGTCTGAACTGCTATACGTCTACAGATGTTGGCCAAGAAATTGCATGACATGTTGAGCTTGTAAGCTCTGTTATGCCCCTGGTGGAGACTGACTCTGAGGGAGAGGAAGAACAGCCGACAGGAAGTGTGGCTCCGGAGGTTGTGGAGAAGGCTGGGGAAGGGCAGAGGCTGGCTGAGCAGTCAGAGGAGGACCCAGGCCCATCCCCTATCCATCCTAGGGCACGCAGGGAGGATAAGGGAGAGACGTAGTCTACTCGGGAGGAAAGGACCTTGATCCTCTTCATGAGATTCAGGTGTGACAACTGAATAAGAGTTTGGACTTGCGTACTGGCAAACGCTGGAAACAAAGCATGTTTTATTTTGGCGTGAAGTTATCTTGGTTGGCATCCTTCCAACAGACCGTACCTTGTTATCTCCTTGAATTTGGTAAATACTTCTCTTGTTCCGTTGTGAAAATTTCATCATTGTATTTGTTTGGTTTTTTATTTCACCTCTATCTGCTCATTAAATTTGGACTGTATTGCTTTCTTTTGAAGACTATTTCTGAATACATTTTATCTCCAACTGAGAATTATTGAACAGTGGGGCCAAGTTGGAGGCATTAAAGGACATTTATTTATGTTTTGGATTTTGTTACGTTTGTGTTACACTCTGGGTCATCACAAGCTCTTCCTTCACAGGGTTGGTTTAAAAACTGATTCACAACAAAGATTAAGCAGGCTGTTATGTAAATAGACATCCACAAGCTTTCCTATCAATGAACTGATGTATCTCAATGCAGAGAAAGGCTGTTAGAAATGAAATCAGAAATTATCTCTCCTAATATGCACGCTAGTTATAAATGGAAAATTGAAACAGGAAAAAACTTACAGCAATCCATCCCTTTCATCTAAATAAATCTTGCTAAAGTGAATTCTATGAGAATTATCCATGGAAAAGAATCACTTTCAGTTTTAGGCAGCTGCCAAAGAGCCTGATGCTCACAAAGACAATTAAAATTAACGAAGTTAATTTTCCTTCATCATTTTTCTTCAGTCTGTCTTTAAATGTAGCTTGAGAATTGTGCATTAACACAAATTTTAGGTTAAATGGGCAGGAAAAATGACTCTTGAGGAAGGAAGGAAGGAAGGAAGGAAGGAAGGAAGGAAGGAAGGAAGGAAGGAAGGAATTTACTTTACTGCTTACAAGCAAGAACTGCAGAAAACAACTGCAGTAAAGATGGGAATACTGGGTTAAGGGGAAACAATATGTTCACCATTTGCTTAAGAAAACTAATAGGAATTTTTTTGGCTTTTTCAGATTATTTTGTTTTTTTACCAGATCCCTAACTAGAGACATGTGCAGCAGACATCAATGAAAAGTCAAAAACATGATGCCTCTGGGCAGTTTTAAAATAAGGATTTTTTTAAAATTATTATTTTAGTAGCAAGCAAGACTGTACTCGGCTCACATACAGTCACACCAAAGTTTTCAAGTGATCTGATTTCAATCAGGGATTTCAAATTTCAAAAATAATAGCTGTTTTTGTTATTAAATTAGAAATGAGCACTCAAAATCATTTGATTCTTCTAACTTATTCACTCCAATCCCTAGTGAGCCAGCTTTGTTATTCCCCAGCTACAATGGAAATCCATGCAAAATGCAATGGAAGATTTCCTTGGTCACATCTAAAATTATCTACACCAGCTTGCACTGCTAATATTGCTGTAATGAACTCATCATTCATTTATAAACCAGAACAAGGTACTTCATACAACAAGAAAAGACCCATCCAGCTAATTTCTGTTCCAATGATTTATCTCTCATAAATAGAATAAAAACCAATTACTCTATGCAAGGCCCATGACACACACACCATGATGGCATTCTGAAGTATACTTAATGGTTTAGAACTTCAAACGGATACAACCATTTATGGTAAAGGTCCATTACAGGTCAGATGTACATCAAATTAAGAATACACTTAAGAACGTCAGATGTACTTGTCATTCTGAAATCAAAATGACAAACTCTTTTTTAAAAAAAACTCAATGCAGTAATGCAATAAAATCAATAAAAAGAAACTGAATGTGGATCTAAAGATAACTGGTTTTTTTATTATTATTACAGCTAGAAGCTCATTTCTCCGTACTCCATCCAGAAACATCAACAAGATACCGGAAAGCTTTTTTAAAGGGAAAGAAAACATACAAATGGATACACAGACACACCAACACAGTAGAGAACCAAGGAGATAGCTTGGAAGGGAATATTCAGAGGCTATAACAAGAACAACAAGGGCTGAGATATTCTGTCAGGTCTGGAAACGTAAACAGCATTAGGAAGAGATTTAGGCTTCTTCCTTGCTTGATTAAAAGGAGATATGGTAAAATATAAGCAGACTTACAATATCCTGTAACTAGTTCATTAAAGTAAACTTCTTATCTTCTTGTGGATTTGGTTTCCTGACATTTAAAGTCTTCTAGCTATCTGGAAATACTTGCTCCTCATTCTTAAAAAAGGCAAATTAAAAACTGGATTAAATGTAACAGGACTTGGTATTGGCTGTTACTTTTTGCTGCTGTTGAACCCACATAAATTTCAGCACCAGCCACCAAGTAATCATGATATAATTTGCATCAAGTCCCAAATAAAATCAATGTTAAATCCTCCAGTGTTAATACCCTTGTATTTTTTTAAATGGAGAAACAAAGAATCAAACCAAAAAAACATAGGCTAACTCTAACTCTCTGGGACTCAAAGGAAATTTCACAGAAGTAAAACATATGCAAACACACACACACACACACACACACCCCCCCCCCTTACATGCAGACACACAAACACACACACACACACAAATGTATAGTACACATCAGGTGAGCCATATAGCAGCTGCATCTTCTGCAAAGCTTAACAGATCTCCTTTGAAGACTTTCTCAACTGGGTACATGTATACACCCAAAAAATTCCACTGCAACTACTAGTGAGGGCACTATGGATTTACACATCACACATGACCTACTGTACAGAGATGTGAAGTCTGAATCAAGATTTCCTAAAAGAAGGATATATCACTTGTGCCACACACTTTCCTGAATGTCTCTTTTAAACATTTTACACACTCTTCCTATCATATGCCACAATCTAAGAACACTGAATCTAAGAAACTGTACACCGAAAGAAATCAAACTGGCCTAAAATGTGACTGCAAACACACTCTGCTTTATCTGCATCTCTTCACCTTTACTTTAATGAAAGCACCTTCCTTTACCTGTCTCTCTTAGTATTGGATAGCTAAAACTGCCCACCTTGGCAGTTGGGGGAAAAAATAATGTACCAACAGCATGAGATTCCTTTAAGTACTTAAAATAATGGTGGGTTGTTTTTTGTTTTTGCCAGACCATCAACTTAAATTCACCATTCAGCAAAGTTGCAACTTCCAATCTAAGCGCTGACCCTGGGAATTACC